>NW_012107408.1:1194662-1202640 GCF_000951045.1 Mandrillus leucophaeus
TCGTCTAGGCTCACTGCAACCTCTGCCTCCCAGGTTCAAGAGATTATCCTGCCTCAGCCTACCAAGTAGCTGGGGTTACAGGTGCCTGCCACCATGCCTGGCTAATTTTTCTATTTTTAGTAGAGACAAGGTTTCACCATGTTGGCCAGGTTGGTCTCAAACTCCTGATCTCATGTGATCCACCAGCCGCGGCCTCCCAAAGTTCTGGGTCACAGTTGTGAGCCACTGCACCCAGCCTAGAAAGCAATTTTTAAGGGGAGGTTAGTGTAATTGTTCAGAAAGTCCTGTGGCTGAAGTGGCAAAAATCAGGAGAAAATATGACTACTATTTGACCTTTACCCAACTTTCAAAAGAACATTGCTTTTCTGTCTAAAAGAAGTAAGAATAAAGTTATTTTCACAATGAGGATAGCCAACAAAAATTCCTGAAAATGGATGCATCTTTAACACACACTTAAATAGCTGAAGATAATTATGTGACCTAATTAAACAAAAATAATTCTAAGAAATTTGAAAAACTATATTCTTCATTCACACTTGTGGTTTTCTGACCAGAACAAAAGAAATGTTTGGTCTCTGTCAACCTGTTTCACATATCTTCTTTTGCTAAAGAAAAACACAACTCTGGCTGGTGATAGCTCAGCCAATGCCCAATAGATGTTTGTCAACATCTAATAAATTAAAATAACTTAGTACTTTGAATTCTAAGGATTATGAGACAATAAATGTGAATAGGCTAGGTTTGCTAAAGCACAAGCAAGGGCTCAGTCATCTATACATCCCTAGAAACTAACAGTGCCTTTCATGAAGTATATGCTGACCAAAGGATGGTTAAAAGGTTAAAAGTGAACACAGAAGTTACAATAGTGAATATTATGGGAAAAGTCATGTTTAGTCGTATACGTATATCTTGCCCCATCCTTTTATAAAAGCCATACTTTTTATGTCTTGAAAGGACACAATGTTTTATCTTATGTTGAATTTACAGGGGAACATGATATTTAACATTAATTTTGATCAAGGTGTTTATTGAAACATTTAATATTCAGAATGAATTTGAAGACTGTAGACAAATGTCACAAGTGTGTAACCTAAAGTAGCATGAACCATAGACACAGTTTTAACCTGTTTGAAATGGTTCATAATTGATTATGGAAGTGTTTTTGTTTATTTTAATTCAGTGTATTTTCAGCTACCAAATAATTTTAGTGTTTCATTATGGGTGAGGGTTTTATAAGAATTGTGGTTTATGTCAGTGAAATATGAAATCTATCAAAACAGGCATTTTCAGAGATCTTAACTCTGGCCAATTTCACTCTGGTACCTTGTTAATAAAAATAACTGAATAAATCATAAGTCTGTAGATACATCTTAAAGCTCCACTGTTCTACCTCACCTACACCCAGGTGGAGAGGACTACAGTAAGTCTTAAATCAACTTGGTAGAAGTCCAAGGGGTTCTTGGACTTTAACAGGGCCTCTCCTAAACTACATCTGAACAGTCAATCAATTTTGTAGAATAATAAGCTACAAATAAGTATAGATATTACCCATGCTTTGTGTGTGTATGTGTGTACATATACATGCACGTACATAGTCCTTTACATGTGAACTGTTAACATTGAGATAGAACTATACTTCCACATCTTCTGGCTGGCTAGTTTACTGACTGAGCCTAGACAGACTTTTACTTCTGAGAAACAAAGCAAGAGTTGTCTCTAACGCTGGGATGAGACAAAACTGTTTTCTCCCTCAGTCTTGTTATTTTAGGGATAATGAACCTAAGGACATTTGCCTTTGTACATTTTCTCACCAGATTTAGGAGGTGTAACTCAAGTGATAACACCTTGCTCACTGGAAGCAGGAGGGAGAAAGGATTAATGTCCTAATAATCAGCCTAATTAGGGAATTGTCTCCCTACCACAGCTGAAAGGTCCTGCAGGTAACTGACTCTGGCTTCTGGCCAGGCTGTTTCGTTCTTACAGCGTAAAGACTTGTGGACACCAAGCACCTAGCCTAAAAGACTTTCACAAAGTCCTTGGTTGGTTGGTTATTTCTTGGCGATATGGAAATTGTCACAACTGATGCTTGGCTTTCCCTTGATGATGTCTTAGCTGGTTTTCCTTTCTCTCCCTGAGGTATTGAAACTGACTTGGTACTTTCTTGGCTTTTTCTATTTTCTTCCTCTGCCCACCCATCTCTCCATCCCTGAGATGGGGAAATTCACGTTTCAATTAATTACTTATTTATCTTTTGAACTTCAAAAATGGTTCGCAGCCACCAAAAGATTAAACAGTTATGGCTTGCTTCTGTGGTCTCTGGACACCTGGGTTATAGAATACATAAAGTGAAGAGGGAGCAGCCTTTATTATTTACTTCTAATTTGGACACTCAATTCTCTCTCTAAATAAAACATCTCCCCCTGGCCCTGGAATACAGAGATATTTCAGTCAAATTTTTTACTTATATATTGAGGATTTGTTCACATCAATACCTTAAGCTTAGAATTTTTCAAGGGTAATGTATCTGGATATGATCAAGAAAACAGGTATGATGCCAGGTTTAACAGAAGTGATTGGTTACATACATGTTAGAATGCTGTAAGAGCAACAATGGAGCTGTGTAGAAACCTAGAAAGAAAATCTGCAGAAAGCAGTCACCCCTATGAGTGGGAAAATAAAAGTGAAGAGGTTGGAGTTACCAGATTGTAGAGCTTGAGGAAGAAACATTATGGTGCTCCAACCTCTGAGGAATGAGCATTGCCAGGCTGCTGCTGGTACCTAAGCAATGCTGTACAACCACACAAGCATCTATTTGTTCTGCTTTCTGTTGTTCAGGGCCCAGGAAATACCTACTTTTTATTCTGCAGAGGAAAGTGAACATTCAGTGTGGACTGGGAATTGTATTAGGCCTTTCTTGGATTGCTATAAAGAAATACCTGAGACTGGGTAATTTATGCAGAAAAGAGGTTTAATTGGCTCACAGTTCTGCAGGCTTTATAGGAAGCATAATGCTGGCATCTGCTTGGCTTCTGGGAAGACCTCAGGAAGCTTTCAGTCATGACAGAAATCACATCACACAGTGAGAACTGGAGCAAGAAGGGAGAGGACTGCCACACACTTTTAACTCTTTGCCCGTTTGCACTGAGAATACTCAACCTGCAGCACTTGCAGCTGCAGCATGTATGCCAAGATAACTTTGCCACGAAATGTCTCACTTTTATTATTATTTTCTTATCACTCTAGTATATCGACTTTGGAAATAAAAGACATAATTATATTTAAGGAATTATGTCTCTTTTTAGTAGTGGTATTTCCACTTATAACATATAGTAATTCTTCATCTCTGAAATGTCTAATTTGAGAAAATGTAATGTTTCTATGCATGATGTTAACATCATTCTCAGACAATTGTTGGGCGAAGATTAATTTGATGAATCCAATTTTTCTGAAGTAGACAATTCTGATGATTCTGACAATTCTGATGTTAGTTCTGTTTAGAAATAACTCCAAGAACAGTTTTTATATTTTGTTTTTACACTGAAAGTCAATCATATTTGCTTTAGCCTCAAAGAACATGTTTATGTAAAAGTAAATGAGTGCTGGCAGCAAGCTGCACTTTTTTTTTCCTAAACGGTTAAAGGCTTCAACAACCACATCTCTCAAGACCTCACTCACTGCTGAGAGGGCAGCACCAAGAGGATAGTGCTAAACCATTCATGATAAAGCCACCCCCAGGACACAATCATCTCTCACCTCCAGCATTGGGGATTATATTTCAATATAAGATTTGAGGGGGGACAAGTATCTAACCTACATCAAGGATGATCCTATGCAGGTCAGGAGGCCAAAGCCAAGTCAGCTGTGTAAGCAGTGATTATCATGGTAGCAAGGCTTCATTACATATGACCAGAAAGAGAATTATATGACAATCTCAGTAAATAAAATCATTGAAATATTTTAATGAAATTCTTTGTGAAATAAAAACTTGCAAACTTGGAATATGGGGAAATATTTTTTATTTGTTAGATTATATTATTGTAGTGACTAATAAGTGCTCAAAAATCTCATTTTTTCTTCTTCCTGTGCACCACAGCTAGCTTACATTCCCAGGATCCTTTGTATCTGGTGAAATCATGTGACTAGTTGTTACCAATGTTATGTAAAGAAAAAGTTATATGTGTCTCACATCCTACAATATATGAAGAACTTTTAAAAGTCAATATGATAAAAACAAACCAATAGAAAAACAGGCAAGACACTTGAATAGGCCCTACATGAAAGGGGATTCCTAAATATATATGTGCTTTCTTTTCTTAGAATTTTTTTTATTTCTATTTTTTAGAGACAGGGTCCCACTATGTTGCCCGAGCTGGAGTGCAGTGATGCAATCATAGCTGACTGTAACCTCAAACTCCTGGGCGCAAGGGATCCTCCCACCTCAGCCTCCCAAGTAGCTAGGACTACAGGTACACACCACCACACCCAGCTAATTTCTATTTTATTTTTTTATAGAAACACTCTCACTATGTTGCCCAGGACTGGTCTTGAACTCCTGGCCTCAAGTGAAATCATCTTGTCCCCCCAGCGCTCTGGGATTGCAGATGTGAGCCACCACACCTTGGTTAGAATTATTGAAAAGCAAATTAAAGAACAAAATACCTCAACCACACCTATCAGAATAACTAATTTAAAAATAATAATAATAATAATGAGTTGACCTAAAAGGAAGAGGCTAAAACATAATTTAAAGAGTTTACTTGAGCCAAAATGAGGACAGCTGCCTGAAAGACTGAGACCCAAGTAAGCTTGAAAATGAGCTCCTTTGGGGCTTTGTTACAAGCAGGTTCGTAAACGCAAAAAAAAAAGGGGACAGAGATCAGAGAGTGAACTGATACAAAGTTGTTCAACAGGAATTCTCAGTGACTTACAGAAATAATATTGATTAGTGATTGGCTATATATTGTAAAACTATAGGTGAGGTGGGAGACTGGCAGAGCTTGTTTTCTGGTCACAACACTGCTGCTGACCAAAACAGGATCTGGTTCAGACAGGATCAAGTGGAGAAACCAGAAAGAACCAGCAGATGGCGATGAAAGTGATCCCCAGCTGTCCTTTTTGCTCATTAGCAGAAGACACTCCCACCAACACCATGACAGTTTACAAATGCCATGACAATGACCCAGAAGTTACCACGCCTTTCCATGGCAATGACCTGGAAGTTACCATCTCATTCCAAGAAAGTTCTAAATATACATGTCCCTTAATTTGCATTGGCCCACCCCTTAATTTGCATGTAATTGAAAGTGGGTATAAGCAAATACAAACACAGTTGCGAAGATTGCTGACTGTAGGTGCACTGCTTATGAGTTTGTCCTTCTCTTGAAGGAGCAGTGCCATTCAATAAAAGATTGCTGTTTAACCACACTGGCTTGCCCTCGAATTCATTCCTAGGTAAAGCCAAGAACTCTCCTGGGCTAAGCAATAAGTTTGGGGCCTACCTGTCCTGCATCATAGGATTTGGTTTATAGTGTCTGGTGGGGCATTATTAGGTTAACTTGTGGCTATTTGTGGCAATAACAAGCAGTTTCTATGAGGTGAGTACATAGCTCAAGGGGAGGATACTGTCCCATTTTAATGTTTCTCTGGGCCTAATAATTTAGAAAGACTCATATTCCTCAGATAAGCACTCTTTTATTTTCTCATAAGTATTGGCAAGAATGTGAAGTAACTGAACACTGGGAGTATAAATTGGTACAACCACATTAAAACTATTTTGGTAATATCTACTAAAGTTGAAGTACTCATAATCAGGAATTTTATTTTGTGTGTGTGTGTGTGTATATATATATATATATATCTCCACATGTGTATATGTGCACCAAGAGACATGTAAAATAATCTTTCTAGTAGCATTATTTATAATAGCCCAATCACAAACAACTCATTCAACAGAATGAATTTACCTAAAAGGATGCATTGAATAAATGGAAATGTATTTGTTACAGCCACACAACAACATGGATAAAACTCACCAACATAATGTGGATCAAAAGAGGCAAAACAGGAAAAAACAATAGAATATAATTTACATACAATTCAAAAACAGGCAAAATAAAATTGTAGAGTTAAAACAGGAAGGTCTAGTGGTAAAAACATTTAAAAAATCAAGGAAGACATTGCCATACATGTCAGGCTATTGCTTACCTTTGAGAGGGACCAAGGAATTAGTGATTGCAATGATGCACAAGAGAAGCTTCTGGATTGCTGGCTATGTTCTATTTGTTGACTTGGGTGGTGGTTTTACAGGTGTCCACTTTGTAGTAAATTATTAAGTAGTATGTTCGTTTGTATGTGCTTTGCTGTATGTACATTTTATTTCATCATAAAAGGCAAAACCTATATATAGAGATAATTAAATTATACAACTCACCATATAGATTGAGAGTGGAGGAAATGGTGTTATAGTGTTTTTAGGTTGTAGTAATATCCAGAAAGAGGGTAAAGATATTGCTTAACTTAGACTTTGAGAAGTTAAGGACACTTGTTAGAACCTCTGCAATCATTAAAATAATAGAAATGGGATATAGCTTTAAATTGAAGAAATAACACTTTAAAAAAATATATCCAATACATACAAAACAGAAAAATGCCAAAACCTAAACTTTATTGTTTAGAAATACATACATAGTTGGGCAAATTAAAGAAAGTCAAGTGAGGGGACTGACTATAAAAGCCATGATAGTGCTTTTGATTCAGGGATATCACTCAAGGGGCAATGTTTTGTTTCTTCACTTGAATATTTTTTACAAGTATGTTTCCATTCATGCTTATTCAGTATACTGTACATTTATATTTTATGCATTTTTTTGAATATGTGTCGTATTTCAAAATTTGAAAGGTGTTTTTTGTTTGTTTGTTTGTTTGTTTGTTTTGAGATAGAGCCTTGCTCTGTCACCCAGGCTGGAGTGCAGTGGTGTAAACTCGGCTCACTGCAATCTCTACCTCCTTGGTTCAAGCGATTCTCCCACCTCAGCCTCCTGACTAGCTGGGACTACATGCGTGCACCACCACGTTGGCTAATTTTTGTAATTTTAGTAGAGATGAGTTTCGCCACATTCCCCAGGCTGGTCTCGAACTCCTGAGCTCAAGTGATCCACCCACCTTGGCTTCCCAAAGTACTGGGATTACAGGCATGAGCCACCGTGACTGGATGCAAAATTTAAAAGGTTTTTAAAAAGGAAAATAAATTGTTATAAATCACATTAATGGTTGAAAAGAGTAAAGTCACATGACCATTACAAATGGATGCAGGAAACATTTAAATAAAATTCAATATTTATTTATGTGTTTTAAAAGTCCTAGGAAACAAGGAATAAAAGCAAACATTCATTTTTGAATAAATGTTTATCTATTTATCTATCTACCTATAAGCAAATTTGTATTTGTAAACAAGAACACAAAACTACTGCAAATATCCTTAATGCTACAGTCTTTCCCTCTGAGATCCAGAGCAAGCCAAAGATGCCTGCCTTCACTACTTCTTCTTTTTTTTTTTTTTTTAATTATACTTTAAGTCCTAACGTATATGTGCACAACGTGCAGGTTTGTTACATATGTATACATGTGCCATGTTGGTGTGTTGTGCTTGTTAACTTGTCATTTACATTAGGTATATCTCCTAATGCTACCCCTCCTCCATCCCCCTACCCAACGACACGCCCCGGTGTGTGATGTCCCCACCCTATGTCCAAGTGTTCTCATTGTTCAATTCCCATGAGTGAGAACATGCAGTGTTTCGTTTTCTATCCTTGCGATAGTTTGCTCAGAATGATGGTTTCCAGCTACATCCATGTCCCTACAAAGGACATGAACTCATCCTTTTTTATGGCTGCATAGTATTCCATGGCATATATGTGCCACATTTTCTTAATCCAGTCTATCATTGATGGACATTTGGGTTGGTTCCAAGTCTTTGCTA
>NW_012107408.1:1202690-1203847 GCF_000951045.1 Mandrillus leucophaeus
GCAATAAACATACATGTGCATGTGTCTTTATAGCAGCATGATTTATAATCCTTTGGGTATATGCCCAGTAATGGAATGGCTGGGTCAAATGGTATTTCTAGTTCTAGATCCTTGAGGAATCGCTATGCTATCTTCCACAATGGTTGAACTAGTTTACATTCCCACCAACCGTGTAAAAGCGTTCCTATTTCTCCACATTCTCTCCAGCACGTTGTTTCCTGACATTTTAATGATTGACATTCTAACTGGTGTGAGATGGTATTTCATTGCTGTTTTGATTTGCATTTCTCTGATGGCCAGTGATGATGAGCATTTTTTCATGTGTCTATTGGCTGCATAAATGTCTTCTTTTCAGAAGTGTCTGTTCATATTCTTTGCCTGCTTTTTGATGGGGTTGTTTGATTGTTTCTTGTAAATTTGTTTAAGTTCTTTGTAAATTCTGGATATTAGCCCTTTGTCAGATGGGTAGATTGCAAAATTTTTCTCCTATTCTGTAAGTTGCCTGTTTACTCTGATGGTAGTTTCTTTTGCTATGCAGAAGCTCTTTAGTTGAATTAGACCCCCTTTGTCAATTTTGGCTTTTCTTGTCATTGCTTTTGGTGTTTTAGTCATGAAGTCCTTGCCCATGCCTATGGCCTGAATGGTATTGCCTAGGTTTTCTTCTAGGGTTATTATGGTTTTAGGTCTAACATGTAAGTCTTTAATCCATCTTGAATTAATTTTTGTATAAGATGTAAGGAAGGGATCCAGTTTCAGATGTCTACATATAGCTAGCAAGTTTTCCCAGCACCACTTATTAAACAGGGAATCCTTTCCCCATTTCTTGTTTCTGTCAAGTTTGTCAAAGATCAGATGGCTGTAGATGTGTGGTATTATTTCCAGGGGCTCTATTCTGTTTCATTGGTCTATATCTCTGTTTTGGTACCAGTACCATGCTGTTTTGGTTACTGTAACCTTGTAGTATAGTTTGAAGTCAGGTAGCGTGATGCCTCCAGCTTTGTTCTTTTGACTTAGGATTGTTGTGGCAATGTGGGCTCTTTTTTGGTTCCATATGAACTTTAAAGTAGTTTTTTCCAATTCTGTGAAGAAGGTCATTGGTAACTTGAAGGGGATGGCATTGAATCTATAAATTATCTTGGGCAGTATGGCCATTTTCA
>NW_012107408.1:1204237-1220428 GCF_000951045.1 Mandrillus leucophaeus
TGAATACCTTTATTTCTTTCTCTTGCCTGATTGCCCTGGCCAGAACTTCCAACACTATGTTGAATAGGAGTGGTGAGAGAGGGCATCCCTGTCTTGTGCCGGTTTTCAAAGGGAATGCTTCCAGTTTTTGCCCATTCAGTATGATATTGGCTGTGGGTTTGTCATAAATAGCTCTTGTTATTTTGAGAACTTCCCATCAATACCTAGTTTATTGAGAGTTTTCATCATGAAGCTCTGTTGAATTTTGTCGAAGGACTTTTCTGCATCTATGAAGATAATCATGTAGTTTTTGTCTTTGGTTCTGTTTATATAATGGATTCTGTTTATTCATTTGTGTATGTTGAACCAGCCTTACATCTCAGGGATGAAGCCAACTTAATCGTGGTGGATAAGCTTTTTGATGTGCTGCTGGATTCTGTTTGCCAGTATTTTATTGAGGATTTTTGCATTAATGTTCATCAGGGTATTGGTCTAACATTCTCTTTTTTTGTTGTGTCTCTTCCAGGCTTTAGTATCAGGATGATGTTGGCCTCATAAAATGAATTAGGGAGGATTCTCTCTTTTTCTATTGATTGTAATAGTTACAGAAGGAATGGTACCAGCTCCTCTTTGTACCTCTGGTAGAATTCGGCTGCGAATCCATCTGTTCCTGGACTTTTTTTGGTTGATAGGCTATTAGTTATTGCCTCAATTTCAGAACCTGTTATTGGTCTATTCAGGGATTCAGCTTCTTCCTGGTTTAGTCTTGGAAGGGTGTATGTGTCCAGGAATTTATCCATTTCTTCTAGGTTTTCTAGTTTATTTGCGTAGAGGTGTTTATAGTATGCTCTGATGGTAATTTGTATTTCTGTGGGATCGGTGGTAATATCCCCTTTATCATTTTTTATTGCGTCTATTTGATTCTTCTCTCTTTTCTTCTTTATTAGTCTTGCTAGTGGTCTATCAATTTTGTTGATCTTTTCAAAAAACCAGCTCCTGGATTCATTGATTTTTTGAAGGGCTTTTTGTGTCTCTCCTTCAGTTCTGCTCTGATCTTAGTTATTTCTTGCCTTCTGCTAGCTTTTGAATGTATTTGCTCTCGCTTCTCTAGTTCTTTTAATTGTGATATTAGGGTGTCAATTTTAGATTTTTCCTGCTTTTTCTTGTGGGAATTTAGTGCTATAAATTTCTCTCTACACACTGTTTTAAATGTTCACCAGAGATTCTGGTATATTGTGTCTTTGTTCTCATTGGTTTCAAAGAACATCTTTATTTTTCTTCTTTTTGTTATGTACCCAGTAATCACTCAGGGGCAGAATGTTCAGTTTCCACGTAGTTGAACGGTTTTGAGTGAGTTTCTTAATCCTGAGTTCTAGTTTGATTGCACTGTGGTCTGAGGGAGAGTTTGTTATAATTTTTGTTCTTTTACATTTGCTGAGGAGTGCTTTACTTCCAACTATGTGGTCAATTTTGGAATAAGTGTGATGTGGTGCTGAGAAGAATGTATATTCTGTTGATTTGGGGTGCAGTGGACGTCTATTAGGTTCACTTGGTGCAGAGCTTAGTTCAATTCCTGGATATGCTTGTTAACTTTCTGTCTCGTTGATCTGTCTAATGTTGATGGTGGAGTGTTAAAGTCTCCCATTATTATTGTGTGGGAGTCTAAGTCTCTTTGTGGGTCTCTAGGGACTTGCTTTATGAGTCTGGGTGCTCCTGTATTGGGTGCATATATATTTAGGATAGTTAGCTCTTCTTGTTGAATTGATCCCTTTCCCATTATGTAATGGCCTTCTTTGTCTCTTTTGATCTTTGTTGGTTTAAAGTCTGTTTTATCAGAGACTAGGATTGCAACCTCTGCTTTTTTTGTTTCCCATTTGCTTGGTAGATCTTTCTCCATCCCTTTATTTTGAGCCTATGTGTGTCTCTGCACATGAGATGGGTCTCCTGAATACAGCACACTGATGTCTTGATTCTTTATCCAATTTGTCAGTCTGCACCTTTTAATTGGAGCATTTAGCCCATTTACATTTAAGGTTAATATTGTTATGTGTGAATTTTATTCTGTCATTATGATGTTAGCTGGTTATTTTGCTCATTAGTTGATGCAGTTTCTTCCTAGCATTGATGGTCTTTACTATTTGGCATGTTTTTCAGTGGTTGGTACCAGTTTTTCCTTTCCATATTTAGTGCTTCCTTCAGGAGCTCTTGTAAGGCAGGCCTCGTGGTGACAAAAATCTCTCAGCATTTGTTTGTCTGTAAAGGATTTTATTTCTCCTTCACTTATGAAGCTTAGTTTGGCTGGCTTTGAAATTCTGGGTTGAAAATTCTTTTCTTTAAGAATGTTGAATATTGGCCCCCACTCTCTTCTGACTTGTAGAGTTTCTGCCGAGAGAGGCTGTTAGTCTGATGGGCTTCTCTTTGTGGGTAACCCGACTTTTCTCTGGCTGCCCTTAACATTTTTTCCTTTGTTTCAACTTTGGTGAATCTGACAATTATGTGTCTTGGAGTTGCTCTTCTCGAGGAGTATCTTTGTGGCGTTCTCTGTACTTCCTGAATTTGAATTCATGCCTGCCTCGCTAGGTTGGGGAAGTTCTCCTGGATAATATCCTGAAGAGTGTTTTCCAACTTGGTTCTGTTCCATATTAAGAAACATTACTTTCTTATCAAGTTGATCTTCAATCAACTTGATACCCTTCCTTCTACTTGATCAAATTGGCTACTGAAGCTTGTGCATGCATCATGTAGTTCTTATGCTATGGTTTTCAGCTCCATCAGGTCATTTAAAGACTTCTCTACACTGTTTATTCTAGTTAGCAATTCATCTAATCTTTATTCAAGGTTTTTAGCTTCTTTGTGATGGGTTCGAACATCCTCCTTTAGCTTGGAGAAGTTTGTTATTACTGATCATCTGAAGTCTTCTTCTCTCAACTCGTCAAAGTCATTCTCTGTCCAGCTTTGTTCCATTGCTGGTAAGGAGCTGCATTCCTTTGGAGGAGAAGAGGTACTCTGATTTTTAGAATTTTCAGCTTTTCTGCCTGCGTTCCTTTGGAGGAGAAGAGGCACTCTGATTTTTAGAATTTTCAGCTTTTCTGCTCTGGTTTCTCCCCATCTTTGTGGTTTTATCTACCTTTGGTCTTGGTGATGGTGATGTACAGATGGGGTTTTGGTATGGATGTCCTTTCTGTTTGTTAGTTTTCCTTCTAACAGTCAGGACCCTCAGCTGCAGGTTTGTTGGAGTTCGCTCGAGGTCCACTCCAGACCCTGTTTGCCTGGGTATCACCAGTGGAAGCTGCAGAACAGCAAATATTGCAGAACAGAAAATGTTGCTGTCTGATCCTTCTTCTGGAAACTTCGTCTCAGAGGGGCATCCACTTGTATGAGGTGTCAGTCGGCCCCTACTGGGAGGTGTCTCCCAGTTAGGCTACTCGGGGGTCAGGGACCCACTTGAGGAGGCAGGCTGTCTGTTCTCAGATCTCAAACTCCTTGCTGAGAGAAGCACTAGTCTCTTCAAAGCTGTCAGACAGGGACCTTTAAGTCTGCAGAAGTTTCTGCTGCCTTTTGTTCAGCTATGCCCTGCCCCCAGAGGTGGAGTCTACAGAGGCAGGCAGGCCTCCTTGAGCTGTGGTGGACTCCACCCAGTTCGAGCTTCCCAGCTGCTTTATTTACCTACTCAAGTCTCAGCAATGGTGGACGCCCCTACCCTAGCTTCACTGCCACCTTGCAGTTCGATCTCAGACTCCTGTGCTAGCAGTGAGTGAGGCTCCACGGGTGTGGGACCCTCTGAGCCAAATGCGGGATATAATCTCTTCGTGTGCTGTTTGCTAAAGCCATTGGAAAAGCACAGTATTAGCATGGGAGTGTCCTGATTTTCCAGGTACCATCTGTCATGGCTTCCCTTTGCTAGGAAAGGGAATTCCCCGACCCCTTGCACTTCCCAGGTGAGGTGATGCCCCACCCTGCTCCATGGGCTGCACCCACTGTCTGACAAGACCCAGTGAGATGAACCCAGTACCTCAGTTGGAAATACAGAAATCACCTATCTTCTGTGTCGCTCATGCT
The DNA here is from genome assembly GCF_000951045.1 of Mandrillus leucophaeus. NCBI lineage: Eukaryota > Metazoa > Chordata > Mammalia > Primates > Cercopithecidae > Mandrillus > Mandrillus leucophaeus. The sequence goes on from NW_012107408.1 coordinate 1,208,276, forward strand.
GGGAGCTGCAGACTGGAGCTGTTCCTATTTGGCCATCTTGGAACTTCTCTCTTTTCCTTTCTTTCCTTTCTTTTCTTTCCTTCCTTCCTCCCTCCCTCCTTCCCTCCCTCCCTTCCTCCCTTCCTTCCTTCTTCCTTCCTTCCTTTCTTTCCTTTCTTTTCTTTCCTTCCTTCCTCCCTCCCTCCTTCCCTCCCTCCCTTCCTCCCTTCCTTCCTTCTTCCTTCCTTCCTTTCTTTCCTTTCTTTCATTTTGTTCTTTCTTTTCTCTTTTTTCTTTTTTTTCTTTCCCCTCCTCCCTTCCCTTCCCTTCCTTCTGTCCTTCCTCTGCCTTCACTACTTCTGTTCAACATTGTATGCCCCAAAATAATAATACAAGAAAAGAGAACTAAAAGACCTAAGGATGAGGAAAAAAGAGAAACAAGCATTTATTTCTTGTGACATGGTTATTTATGTGAAAAATTTAAAAACTACTAATTATTAAAATTGATACGAAAGTGTTTTCTCTTAATATGGTTTCTGGGAACTTTGGTTAAGTCAGCAAACCTGAACCTCAAACTCATTATTTGTTTAAAAAAAGAGAAAGGGGTGGCTTATAATATAATACTTCTCAGGGTTGCTGTGAAGATTATAATCAGATAATGCCCTTGCAAATGCAAAGCATAATGCTGCCCCATAGCAGGGACTCATTTGTTAAGAAACACCAAACACCTGCATGGTTAGCTCACCCTCTTTCTTCATGTCTTTACTGGCTAGTCATTTCTCTGAGGGGCCTTTCCTGCTTTTTTTCTCCCTAACACTGCCTAATATACTATACACTAATGCCCACCTCTCTACTCAAATACAAGCTCCACAAGGGATGATTTTTGTTTGTCTTATGTGCGGAATCACCTCTGCCTGGCTCATAGTAGATGCTCAACAAATTTGTGTTGACTCAACAGATAAATGGGTGCATTATTTTTTTAACTGGCAGGATTGACCAGGTATAAATGAGGTAATTTAGCCAGTCACCACCCTGCCCTGATCTGGGCTACTGCACTATAATAGGTACAGGTGTATTCATTAGTATACTAGACAAAGAGAACCTCGTGCTGCTTTTTAAACCTCACCACCTCTCTGTCTCTTCCCTGTGAGTTGGGGTAAGGTTGGGAGTACAGAATTAGTTAGAATTAGTAAGAAGTGTTATGGGGCACCCAAAAATCGAGAGAAGGTCCAGAAAGGGAGACATGTGAACATTGAAGGTGGACTCCGTGTACCTCACATTGGTGTACTGTGTCAGTGCTGGTCAGGGCATTGCTTGCCCACTTCAACAAAAGGCCTGTCACCTATGTGATTTCCATAGAGACCTGCCAATCCAGGGCTTCTAGGCAGGGTCAAGATGAGAGGTCAGCAGAGCAGAGCAGGTATCAAAAGGTAGAGAAAGGGCATAGAATGATTTATATTCCTCTGCATATAGACCCAGTAATGGGATTGCTGGGTTGAATGGTAGTTCTGTTTTTAGCTCTTTGAGGGACCATCATACTGCTTTCCACAATGGTTGAACTAATTCATACTCCCACCGACAGTGTATAAGTGTTCCCTTTTCTCTGCAACCTCACCAGCATCAGTTATTTTTTTTTTTTCTAATTAATGGTAGCCATTCTGACTGGTGTGAGATGGTATCTCATTGTTGCTTTGATTTTCACGTCTCTAACTGTCAGTGATATTGAGCTTTTATTTCATATGCTTGTTGGCCACATGTATGTCTTCTTTTGAAAAATCTGTTCATGTCATTTGCCCACTTTTTAATGGGGTTGTTTTTCTCTTGTAAATTTGTTTACATTCCTTATAGATGCTTGATATTAGACCTTTGTCAGATGCATAGTTTGCAAATATTTTCTCCCATTATGCAGTTTGTCTGTTTACTCTGTTGATAGTTTCTTTTGCTGTACAGTAGCTCTTTAGTTTAATTATATCCCACTTGCCAATTTTTGCTTTTTTCATGATTGCTTTTGGTGTCTTTGTCATGAAATCTTTGCCCATTCCTATGTCCAGGAGGGTATTGCCTAGGTTGTCTTACAGGGTTTTTATAGTTTGGGGTTTTACATTTAAACCTTTAATCCATGAGTTGATACGATTTTGGTTCTTTTGCATTTGCTGAGAATTATTTTATATCCAATTATGTGATTAATTTTAGAGTATGTGCCAGTAGCAATGAGAAGAATGTATATTCTGTTGCTTTTGGGTAGATAGTTCTGTAGAGGTCTATTAGATCCATTTGGTGCAATGTTGGGTTTAGTTCCTGAATATCTTTGTTAATTTTCTGCTTCAATTATCTGCCTAATACTGTCAGTGGAATGTTAAAGTCTCCCACTATTATTGTGTGTGAGTCTGTCTCTTTGTAGGTCTCTAAGAACTTGCTCTAAGAATCTGGGTGTTCCTGTGTTGTGTGCGTATATCATTAGGATAGTTAGGTCTTCTTGTTGAATTGAACTCTTGACCATTATTATAAAATGCTCTTTGTCTTTTTTTGATCTTTGCTGACTTGAAGCCTGTTTTGTCTGAAATTAGGGTTGCAGCCCATTTTTTGTTTTCCATTTGTTTGTTGGATTTTCCTCCATCCCTTTATTTTGAGCGTATGACTGTCATTTCATGTAAGATGGGTCTCTTGAAGACAGCATACCATAGGATCGTGCTTTTTTTTTTTAATCCAGCTTGCCACTCTGTGCCTTTTAAGTGGGGGCACTTAGCCTGTTTACATTCAATTTTAGTATTGATATGTGTGTATTTGATCTTGTCATTGTGGTGTTAGCTGGCTATTATGTTGGCTTGGATGTGTGGTTGTTTTATAGTGTCACTGGTCTGTGTACTTCATGTGTGTTTTTTGTGGTTGGTAACAGTATTTTCTTCTCATATTTAGTGCTTTCTTCAAGATCTCTTGTAAGGCTTCCTCAACATTTGCTTATCTGAAAAGGATCTAATTTCTCCTTCGTTTAGGAAGCTTAGTTTGGCTGGCTATGAAATTCTTGGTCAAAGATTTTCTTTGTTTAAGAAGGTTAACTATAGGCCCCCAATCTCTTACGGCTTGTAGGTTTCAGTTGAGGGATCTGCTGTTAGTTTGATGGCATTCCCATTGTAGGTGAACTGCCCTTTCTCTGTAGCTGCCTTTAACATTCTTTCATTTTGACCTTGGAAAATCTGACAATTATGTCTTGGGAATGATCTACTTGTAGAATCTTGTAGGAGTTCTCTGTATTTCCTGAATTTGGCTGTTGACTTCTCTAGCAAAAGTGGGGAAGTTTTCATGGATGATATCCTGAAATGTGTTTTCCAAGTTGTTTGCTTCCTGCACCCCCCTCCCCCGCCACACCCATTCAGGGATGCCAATGATTCATAGATTTGGCCTCTTTACATAATCCCACACTTCTTGGAAGTTTTGTTCATTCCTTTTTATTCTTTTTTCTTTATTTTTGTCTGACTGTCTTATTTCAAAGAAGCAGTCTTTAAGTTCTGAGATTCTTTCCTCAGCTTGGTTTGTTCTGCTAATACTTGTGATTGCATTGTGAAATTCTTGTACTGTGTTCTTCAGCTCTGTCAGACTCATTAAGTTCTTTTTTATACTGGCTATTTTGTCCTTCAGTTCCTGTATCACTTTATTGTGATTTTTATTTTTTATTTTTTGGATTGGGTTTTTCTATCCTCCTGAATCTCGATTATCTTAATTCCTATCCATAATCTGAATTCTATTTCTGTAATTCTAGCCAGTTCATCCCGGTTAAGAACTGTTGGTGGTGAACTGGTGCAGTTGTTTGGAGGACAAGGTTGACTCCTCAATCTTGTTTCAATCACAAACAATGTCTAGAATTACTAAACTCATACAATGCTCTGGCCATTTGAGTAACTGGAGTTCTTGCGTTGGTTCTTTCTCATCTCTGCATGTGGGTGTTCCTTTAACTGCAGTGTACATTGAGTACAGCCAATAGACTTCTTTTCTGGATGTTTTCATTGGGCCATGGCTTTGTGCATGGTCTTTATTTGTAGTGTCTCTGGTTTCAGGGGGGTATGTTAGTGAGGTGTTTTTGGTGTTGAAGCTTTAGGGTGTGATCCAATAGGTGGCACGTAGGCTTATTGGTCAGTTGGTACACTCTTACTTGGTTATGTGTCTCCGCTATGTTTCCTCACAGTTGCAACTGTGTTCTTTCTCAATGCTCTGAGGGTGTGGGTTTCTCTCCCCCTTGAGTGATTCTGGCTGTAGATCATGGCTTGGCATTTTTGGGCTTTCCACTACAGCTCTGGGGTGATCTCAGTTTTTATGTTCCTTCCCCAACTTGAAAGGAGCAGAAGAAGGGATCTTAGTAGTGGTTGTGGCCAAGGGTCTTCTGCTTGTCTCCTAGGGGTTCCACCCCAGAGAGATGCAGGTGAGCAATTGCTGAGTGCAATCAGCTCAGGATGAAGGTTCTGTACTGTGGACCCAAGCCAGGAGTTCCCTCTCTTAAGATGAGCAGTGAGAGGTGTGTGGGACTCGTGGGAGATGGACTGGCCTCCTCTCCTGAGGTCAACTGCAGCTTATTGGAGGTGTGACTAAAGCACTTAGGGTCTTTGCTTGTTTGTTAGTCCAAGGGTAGCAAAGGCAGTTCTACTGCAGAGGCAGTGGCAGAGAGGCTTTCAATTGCCCCTGGAGACTCTGTCCAGAAAGTTGCCAAGTTGCTACTGGCTTGATAGCTCTGGGGTTGGGAGTGGTTGCTGGAGTTCGAGGGCTGGAGGACATGCCTGATGAGGAGATGTGGGAATGGGCACCCATGTTACAGTCTGGCCACTTTTCCATAGGGCTGTTGAAGTATGCTGGGGGCACACTCCAGTCTGTAGTCACCTCAGATTTTCTAGTACCTGGAGGTATCACCACTGAAGGCTACAAAACAGCAAAGATGGCAGCCTGCCCATCCCTCTGGGAGCTCTGTCCCAGAGAAGTATGGACCTGTTGCTGGCCCACACACACTTGTAGGAGGTGGCTGGAGATCCTGGTTGGGAGGCCCTGTCTAGTGAGGAGGAACAGGATCAGGGTCCTGGTTAAAAAACAGTCTGGCCACATTTTCGTAGGGCAGCTGTGCTGTGCTGGGGGTCCACTTCAGCCCCTGATTGCCTTGGACTCTCCAAAATCTGAAGGCCAGAACAGCTAAGTCACCCAAACAACAAAGATGGCAGCCACACTGTCCTTCTGGGAGCTCCATCCTAGAGAGGTTTCAAATCTCTGTTGGCCAGAAAGCACTGGCAGGGTGGCTGGAGACCCTGGTTGGGAGGTCCTGCCCATTGAGGAGGAATGGGAGTGGGGACTCATTTTGAAAAGCAGTCTGTACAGGTTTTCACAGGTCAGCTGTCAAATTCTTTTATTTTCACTTGACAGAGTCAGCTGTTGAGGATTTCCACTGAATTTTTCAGCCAGATATTGTATAGAATTTCTGTTGGCTTATGTTTATGGTTTCTGTCCCTTTGTTGAACTTTCCATTTTGTTCGTGTAGTGTTTAGTTGTCTATCTGTTCCCCTGTAACTCAGTAAGCTTCTTTAAAATGATTATTTTCTGTTTTTTTTTCTTTTTGTCAGGCAGTGTGTAGATTTCTCTTTCTTTTGGGTCAGCCACCAGAGCTTTCTATTGTTCCTTTTGTAATACCATAATTCATTGATTCTTTGTGTTCTTTGAAGCGTTCTGTTTCTTTGTTTGCATTTGCAAAAGTAGTCACCTATGACAGTCTACTTTCTAGCATTGCAAGAGACAGACCTTCCTCAGTAAGTCCCACTAGAGATTCTGGGGTCTCTCAGACCTTTTCTATGGATGCATCTGCTACACTCCTCTTGTTCCCTCTAAGGGAGGAAGTTTTAGGATTATGTTCTGTCTCTCAATCCTGTAAAACCAGACCTGGTACTGAGAGCTTATCTATTTTACCCAACAATGTCCCAAAGTTTTCAAGGTTGTGTGCTTCTTCTCACATTCCAATGGAGCTGAACCTGCTGCTAAAATCTGCAACTTCTATTCAGATACATGTGCCATTTGCAGGAGTACATAGGCCTTGTGCACAGGGATGCACAGGGCAACATCTATGGATGGACACACAGGATGTTTAAGGCATGCACTAGCTTGTTAAAGGAGGAGTCTGCCAGCAAGTTGTCCTTGTGTGGAGTTTATGGGTGGGCCTTTTGCCAGAATCCTCAAGCCACTTAGCAGAATCCATGTCCAGCTATTAAGAATCACACACCAGTTGCTGTGTACTTCCTCCTCTTCTCACTGCTTCTAGCTGTCCTAGACATTTCAGTTTTCCTAATCCCCTTAATGTTCTGGGTGGGCAGTGTACCACAGGCTGAGAAAACTTGTAATTCACTTTTCATTTTCTCCTTTGGGAGAAACTGTGGGCTAAGAAGGACTCCCTCGGCACTGAGCTGTGCCACCTGCTACTTAATTTCTATTCTTGTTCCTTCTTTGGGTGAATTGGATGTATATTGTTATTACACCACTTTATTTCCTCTATTGACTTTTTAGTTTGTGTGTGTGAGGGGCCGGGGGAGGGTGTACGTGTATGTGTATCTAGTGGTTCCCTTAGGGATTATAACATGCATTTTTAATTTATTGATCTGTAATAAAAAATTGTCTATTTTATAATATAACTAGATATAAAGAAATCTTCCTCATCTAATAAAAAGTATTTACAAATCCTAAACTGATGTAGCATTCAATGGTGAAAAGATAACTTTTCTTTTCCCTAAAGTCAGGAACATGACAGGCAAGCCCACTCTCACCATTTCCTTTCAACATTATATGGAAGTCCATGGAGTGCAATTAGGCCAAAAAATAAAATAAAAAATAAAGAATAAAACTATTTGCAGATTATGCATTTAGGTACATCGAAAAACCAAAGGTATCACAAATGGTTCAGTAAGCTCTCAGTACCAGCTCTGGTTTTACAGCCCTTACTAAATGAACTCAACCTTGTCATAGGATAAAAGGACAGTTTACAAATATCAATTGTATTTCTATATACCAGAAATACACAATTGAAAATTGACATAAAATGTCATAGTACATTTTATAATAATCATAAAACAAAATCTTTGGAATAAATTAAATGATCTGTACACTGAAAGCTATAAAGCATTGGAAAAAATTGAAGAGGATGTAATTAATTAGAGATGGACTGGAAGAATTAATATTGTGAAGAAATCAATTCACCCAAATTGATTTGCAGATTCAATTAAATATTAAGGAAACTATAACATTACTATATAATTTTACTATAAACATCTTTGTTAAAATTAACAAGTTGTTTGCAATGTGAAATAGGAGACCTTCAGAAAATTTAAAATTCCAGATTTTAAGATTTACTTTAAAGCTACTGTGATTAAGACAGTATGATATTAGAATAAGGCTATCAGGTCGATCAATGAAACAGAATAGAAGTATTCAGAAATAATCCCACAAAAAAAGGATCTTTCATTTTATGACCAAAACCCCAATAAAATGTGGAAATAAAAGTTAAAAAATTTTTCCCAATAAATGTTGCTGAAGCAATTACATATCCATGTGGAAAAAATACCCAGCACTATACATGGAGAATTTGAAATGAATCATAGACCAAAGTATAATAGATAAATCAATAAAGAGTCTTGAAAAGAATAAGTGATATACTTTTGAACTCAGAATACAAAAGGTATTTTTTAATGGACAGTATAAAAAGAACTAATCTAAAAATCAAAAATAACTACCTTAGAATTATGATTAGGAAATTCTATTAATCAAAAGATACCATTAAGCAAATAAAGGGCCAGCCATATATTGGGAGAAGACAGTGCCCAATGTATATTTGACAAAGGACTCTGATCCAGAATATATATAAATTCCTACCAAAAAATTAGACAAAACAAAAAAATTCCACATAATTTTAAAAATGGCGAAATATTTGATTAGGCATTTCATAAGCAAGGCTACCCAAATTGCCAATAATATATTTCAAAAGTATGCAAAATCATTAGTAATCAGGAAAATGCAAATTAAAACAAAGATATTAATAACTAACACTAAAAAGATTGACAATTCCAGAGTTGGGAAGGTTGTGGGGCAATCTGAACTCTCATACATTGCTGGTGGTAGTGGAAACTGGTATAATCCTTAGAAGAACTCTTCAGTAATATCTAAGAAAGATTAACCTACCCTATCTTGTGATTAAGGAATTCCACTCCTAGATTTATACCAAGATAAATGAATGCACATTTCCAACAAAGCGCATGCATAAGAATGTTCATTGTAGCTTTGTTTATGATGGTAAGAGCTGGTAACAACCAGATTCTCATTAACAATACAATGGGATGAAGGGTGGGGTCCAACTTCCCCTCCCTACATAGAGCAGCGGTGCCCTGGCAACTGAGGACAGACCATGAAGTTTCCTGCCCTGGACTGGGGGAAGAAGTTCTTCCCTGACTCCCCTACTAGTGGTAGCCATCAGAGAGGTCAATCGGTGGTGTATAGCCACACTGTGGCCTGAAACCAAAGAACAAAGCCTTTGTAAACAGGTCATGAGCCCTGTGACAGGGGAATGATATGGAAGCAGATCACATTCCTGCCAGCTCAGGACAAGGATCTGGTGCACTTCCTGCTCCACCTTCCCCTGAGACTTCAGCATACTCCAACAGGAACTCTTTCTGCCACCCCCATCAGGGAGGTCATGTACACTGGGCATCAGCCTACCTGGTAGCTCTTACTCTTTATCACCATCTACAGGGCTGCATCTGAACTCCACCACTAAACAATACCTGCTACAACAAAAGCATGTGTAAGCAAAGCCCATAGACTCTATATAAAGCAACTACATAATTGAAACTACAAAGCAACTAACAAACAACTAGCAACTGGCTAACAATACCGCAATAGAAACAAAACCTCACATATCAATATTAACTTTGAATGTAAATGGCCTAAACGCGCCCCTTAAAAGACACAGAATGGCAAAATGGATAAAAAACAGATTTAACCCTCTGCTGCTTTCAACACATGCATCTCACGTGTTCAAAGTAAAAGGATAGGGAAAGATCTATCACTGAAATGGAAAACAAAAGGAGCAGGGGTAGCAATTCTTGTATCAGATAAAATGGACTCAAACCAACAATATTAAAAGAGAACAAAGAAGGGTATTATGTAATGATAAATGGTTCCATTCAACAAGATGATTTAACTATCCTAAATATATAGGCATTCAATATTGGAGCACCCAGATTTATAAGACAATTACTTCCAGAAATAAGAAAGGAGATAAACAGCCATATAATAACATAATAACAGCATTAGGCAGATCACAGAGACAGAAAATTAACAAAGAAATTCTGGACTTAAATTTGATACTTGACCAAACAGACCTAATAGACATCTAGTGAATATTCCACCTAACAACCACAGAACATTTATTATTCTCATCTGTGCACAGAACTTTCTCAAAGATTGACCACATGCTCAGTCATAAAGCAAATCCCAATACATTTTTAAAAAACTGAAATTATACCAAGCATCATCATGGACCACAGTGGAATAAAATTAGAAATTAATACCAAGAGGAACTCTGAAGACCATACAATTACATGGAAACTAAACAACTTGTTCCGAAAGACTTTAGGGTACATAATACAATTAAGGGAGAAATAAAAAATTATTTGAAATGAATGAAAATAGAGGTATAGTATACCAAAATATCTGGAATACAGCAAAAGCAGTGTTAAGTTTGTAGTGCTAAATGCCTACATCAAAAAGATAGAAAAATCTTAAAATAACAATTTAATGTTACACCTGAAAAACAAGAACAAAAGAACAAGAACAAATATACAAAAACAAATTAAACTCAAGCTAGCAGAAGAAAAGGAATAACTAAAATCAGTGCAGAAATAAATGAAATTGAGACCCCCAAAGCCATGCAAAGGATCAATGAAATAAAAAGTTAGTTGTTTGAAACGATAAACAAGATTGATAGACCACTATCTAGATATAGGGAAAAAAGAGAGTAGATCCAAATAACTACAATCAGAAATGGCAAAGGTGACATTACAACTGATTCCACAGAAATACAGAAGACCCTGAGAGACTGCTATGAACATCTCTTTGTGCACAAACTAGAAAATTTAGAGGAAATGTATAAATTCCTGGAAATACCCAACCTCCCAAAGTTGAACCATGAAGAAATTGAAACCATGAATAGACCAATAATGAGTTTTGGAGTTGTATAAGTAATAAACATTTATCCACTATAAAAAATTGGGCCAGGTGCAGTGGCTCATGTCTGTAATCCCAACACTTTGGGAGGCTGAACTGGGTGGAATACTTGAACCTTGGAGTTTGAGACCAGCCTGGGCACCATGGTGAAACCTCATCTCTACAAACACTACAAAAATTAGCCAGGCATGGTGGTGTTTGCCAGTAGTCCCAGCTACTTGGAAGGCTGAGGTGGGAAGATTTCTTGAGCCCAGGCAGCCAAGGCTGCAATGAGCTGTGACCACTCCACTTCACTGCAGCCTGGGTGACAGAGTGAGACCGGTTTTTTTTTTTTTTTTTTAATTTTGTTTTGTTTTTTAACAAAAACAAAAAGAACAAAAAAACTCCTGGAGCAGATGGATTCATAGCTGAATTCTAGCAGACATACAAAGAAGAGCTTGCGCCAATCTCACTGAAATTATTCCAGAAAGTAGAGGAGGAGGGATTCCTCCATAACTCATTCTAAGAGACCAGTGTCATCCTGAAACAAAATCTTGCAAGGACACAACAAAAAAAGGAAACTATAGGCCAATATTGCTGGTAAACATAGATGCAAAAATCCTAAACAAAATACCAGCAAACCAAATCCAGCAGCACATCAAAAAGATAACTCACCGTGATCAAGTGGCATTTATTCCTGAGAAGCAATGATGCTTCAAGATGTGCAAATTAATAAATGAAATTCATCACATAAACAGAATTAAAAACAAATACCATTTGGTTATTTCAATATATATAAGAATGCTTTTGATAAATCCAACATCCCTTCATGATAAAAACACTCAACAAAGTAGGCATTAAAGAAGCATACATAAGAATCATCTATGATAAACCCACACCCAACATCATACTGAATGAACAAAAGTTGGAAGCATTCCTCCTAAGAACTGGAAAGAGGAAACGATATCCATTCTTACCATTTCTATTCAACATAGCCCTGGAAGTCCTAGGCTGAGCCATCAGGGAAGGGAAAAAAAACAAAAGACATCCAAATTTAGAAAAAGCAAGTAAAATTGTCTCTCTTCAATGATGATATGATTCTATACCTAGAAAACTCTAAAGCTTATTCCAATAGGCTCCTAGACTAGATAAATAATCAGTAAAGTTTCAGGATACAAAATCAATGTACAAAAATCATTAACATTTTTACACATCAACAGTGTTCAAGTTGAGAGCCAAATAAAAAATGCAATCCTGATTATTATGCACTGCATGCCTGTACCAAAATACCTCATGTATCCCATAAATATATACACCTATTATGTACCCACAAAAGTTAAAATTTAAAAATTAAAAAAATGCAGTCCTAGGCCGGTCACAGTGGTTCACACCTGTAATCCCAGCACTTTGCAAGGCCGAGTGGGGCAGATCACTTGAGGTCAGGAGTTCAAGACCAGCCTGGCCAACATGGTGAAACCCTGTCTCTACTAAAATACAAAAATTAGTTGGGAATGGTGGTGAGCACCTGTAATCCCAGCTACTCAGGAGGCTAACGCAGGAGAATCACTTGAACCTGAGAGGTGGAGGTTGCAGTGAGCTGAGATTGTGCCACTGTACTCCAGCATAAGTCTCAAAAAAAAGGCAATTCTATTCACAATCACCAACAGAACCCCACAAAATACCTACGAATACATCTAAACGAGGAGATGAAAGATCTCTACAAGAAGAACTACAAAACACTGCTGAAAAAAAATCATAGACAACACAAAACAAATGGAAAACATTCCATGCTCATGGATTAGAAGAATCAATATTGTTAAAATGTCCACAGTGCCCAAAGCAGTTTACAGATTCAACACTATGCCTATCAAATTACCAACATCATTTCTCACAGCATTAGAAAAAAACTGTTCTAAAATTCATATGGAACCAAAAAAAAAAAAAAAAAAAAAAAAAAAAAAA
>NW_012107408.1:1220478-1226583 GCF_000951045.1 Mandrillus leucophaeus
AAAAAAAAAAAAAAAACAGAACCCAAACAGCCAAAGCCATCATAAGCAAAACAACAACAAAGCCAGAGATCACATTACCTAATTTCAAACTGTCCTGCAAGTCTATAGAAACCAAAACAGCATGGGACTGGTACAAAAATAGACACATAGACAAATGAAACAGAACAGAGAATCTAGAAATAAAGCCACACACTTACAGCCAACTGATCTTTGACAAGTGGAAAAAAACAAGGGAGAAGAACACCCTATTCAATAAATGGTGCTGGAAAATTGGCTAGCTGCTTGCAGAAGAATGAAACTGGGCACCTACTTCTCACTTTGTATAAAAATTAACTAAAGATGGATAAAATGTTCAATATAAGACCTATGACTATAAAAATCCTAGATAAAAACCTAGATAAAACTTCTGGACATTGGCCTAGGCAAAGAATTTATGGCCATGTCCTCAAAATCAAATGCAATATAAATAGAAATTGACAAATGTGACCTAATTAAACTAAAGCACTTCTGCACAGCAAAAAACTCAAAACAAAACAACAACAACAAAAACTATCAACAGAGTAAACAAACAATCTACAGAATGGAAGAAAATATTTGTAAATGATTCATCTGACCAAGGGCTAATGTTCACAATCTACAAAGAATTTAAACAAATCAACAAGAAAAAAACAAATAACCTCATTAAAAATTGGGCAAATGACATGAACAGACCTTCTCAAAAGAAAACATACAAACAGCCAACAAGCATATGAAAAAATTCTCATCATTGATTATCAGAGAAATGCAAATGAAAACTACAATGAGATACTATCTTACACCAGTCAGAATGGCTATTACTAAAAAGTCTAAAAATAACAGATGTTGATCAGGCTATGGAGAAATAGGAAGCTTATACACTGTTGTTGAGGATGTAAATTACTTCAGTCCCTGTGGAAAGCAGTTTGTCCTGCCTAGGGACCTAGTCTCCACCCTTGACCCATTGCATCACCAGCCAGACACATTCCACAGCCCACTCTGACTCTTACAGGGGACTGGTATATCACCGGGGTGTTGTGAGTCTCCTGGTGACTTAACCCTCAGCTGGGACTAGCACTAAGGTATAAGGTATGAGGAAATTCCAAAGGCCCCCTTGACGCAAAGGAAATGTGGGCGCAGCGCCAGTAGTTGAAGGATATGTCACCAAGGCCTGGGAGCAGACTCAGAAAATATATCAATTCTTGCCCCTGCCTCTCTTCTGCAGGGCACTGTTGCATACATACTGCAAAACAAAAGGGGCACCTGGCTGAGGCAGAGCCTATCTGTGGGCCTTACATTAAGTGCCATCTACTGGATTGCAGCTTGAATTACACCTCCAAACAATGCAATGCCTCTGAAACCCAAGGCAGGAACCTACAACCTAGGAACTCATTCAGAGCCTCCGCCCTCTGAAAGCACCCAGCAAAGAAGCCAACCAGCTAAACACAACATTAACCGCAGTCAAACCCTCAAGGGAAAAAATAATATGAAAGTAAAAAGGCCCATCCAAATTCAAAAAGAAAATGAAATCCCAGGTCCCTCAGATAATAAGAAACCAGTGCAAGAACTCTGGCAATTCAAAAAGTCAGAGTGTTTCGTTACCTCCAAAGAATTGCACTAGCTCCCTAGCAATGAATCCTAACCAGATTGAAATGTCTGAAAAGATAGACACAGAATTCAGAATCTGGATGATAAGAAAATTCAACGAGAAGGTTGAAATTCAATCCATGGAAGCCAGAAAACCGACCCAATATATGAAAGACATCATAGCTAGAAGAAAGAACCAAACTGAACTTCTGGAATACAGAAAACCACTACAGAAATTTCAAAACATATTTGGAAGCCTTAACAACAGACTATTTGGAACAGAGGAACTAATTGAAGAGCTCAAAGATAGATCCTTTGAATCAACTGAGTCAGACAAAAATAAAGAAAAAACACTTTCTAATGAACAAAGCAAAAGAATTTTTGACTAAGCCCTCAAAAGCAACTGTAACAATAACAAAAACTGACAAGTGGGACCTAATTAAACCAAAGAGTTTCTGCACGGCAAAAGAAACTATCAACGGAGTAAACAGACAACCTATGGATTGAGAGAAAATATTTGCTAACTATGCTTTTGACAAAGGACTAATATTCAGAAGCTATAGGGAACTCAACAAGATCAAAATAACCCAATTAAAACGTGGGAAAGGACATGAACAGATCCTTCTCATAAGAAGACATACAAGAAGGCAGCAAACATGCTCTACATCACTAATCATCAGGGAAATCTGAATCAAAACTACAATGAAACACCATCTCACACCAGTCAGAATGGCTATTACTAAAAGCTCTAAACGTAACAGATGTTGGCAAGGCTGTAGAGAAATGGGAACACTTATATACTGTTGGTGGTAATGCGAATTACTACAGCTTCTGTGGGAAGCAGTTTGGAGATTTCTCGAAGAACTAAAAATAGAACTACTGTTCAACCCAGCCATCCCATTACTGGGTACATACCCCAAATAAAATGAATCATTCTACCAAAAAGACACAAGTTCTTGCACGTTCATTTTAGCATTATTCACAATAGTAAAGACATGGAGATAAAGATGTAGAGATTTATGTATGGAATATCTATATGCACATCTGCTTGTATATATGTCCTAGCTCTATCCACTGAGAGAACTACAAACAGCGGTGCTTCGTTAGCAAGAGCACACATAACAACCATGTAGGTGTCTCTTGGACTAGTAGATCATAAGTTCCATGAAGGCGGGGACTGACTCATGCACATCCTTACCTTTCAGCATTAAGTTCAATTTCATGAACATAGGAATCTTTAGAAAATTGAACGGTTTGTAGGCACCCAGCTAGTAAATTTCAGGGCCAGGCTACAACTGTCTGAAAACCAGCCTTCTGTGTCAAGCCTAAGCTGCTGAGAGCTGTCATTGAATGCTGCTTCCACCCTTTTGTTTCTACAGACAGGTACAAGTCTGCAGCCCTGGCCACCAGCGTCATCGGGTGCTCCCAAACCCTGAGCCCACCAGCAGCTGGTGGGCTGAATCAACCACATCCTCCAGATGGGGTGGGGACAGGGGGCAGCACACCTCAAACCTTATGCCTTCCTGCAGCCCTGAAATGAGCAGAACCTGCCCAATGTCTTTGTGTTCCTCCTGGGGCTCACTCTGGGCACTATGTAGCTTTGTGGGAAGCTGCTGGGCGTGGCATGGCAGCTGGGTGGCTGCCTGGGGCCAGAAAGGTGAAGGAGATGTGAGACCATGTACAGCCTTGGCGGGGTGTGTTTGTTGGGCAGTGTTACATTTTCTTGGGGGCTTCCCACCAGTTCTGGCAAACCTGTTCTCCACATCCTCTCCACTTACTAATTCTGCTACAAATTCATCCTTACTAGCTCCTGCCTGTTAGCAGAATTCTTTCCAGTCCTCTTGTCCTCCTTTGTTTGCCATCAGCGAGGGCTGTGCTGTGATTCTGTCTCTAAGTGACTTGGACTACTGACCCTCAGATTTCCAGCCTTAAAATCCACCTTCCTTCTCATGCGCCTCTCTGAATCACAGCCTGACCATTCCAGACTCCCTGTCCAGATCTTCTCAGCCTCTTTCAGTCACCATCTGTCATAGAATAACACCGAGAAAGACATCTTGCATGTTCTTTCCGTTTCTGTTCTGTTCTCCTGCATATTCTCTTCAATGCTCAGGAACCCTGCCCTATACTTGAGAGTTCAGGGCCAGACACACGCTTGCAGGCCTCCACGTTGGGTCCCTGTCTCTGGTGCCCACAGAGAGCTCCTTCTTTGCTGATCAGGCGTGGAGACTGTAGGTTTCCAGATTTCCTGAAAAATAAAAGTTTACAACATCATCTATCCACAACCTCACTAAACGATTGGCCAAGAGATTTCTGTCCTAGTTGCCCAGAATTCTGTCTTCTGGCTACTCACGGCTATCAGGGAATGGGGCAAGTCTGCACTGGCAGCTGGCCAGGATGAAGGCAGCAGGAAGTGGGTGGAGGGTTAGCCAACCTGTAGGGTCTGAAGAATGGGAAAAGTGGCCCCAAATCCTCCAGAATGCTTGACCTGTTGAACCAGAATGTTTTGTTATTTAGTCTTGGCCTATATTCATGCACTTAAGCAGCAAGCAATCATGGACAGGCTGATAAAGAAACAGTTCTGTTTCCTGGTTACAGTCTCTGGCTGGATCTGAGGAACCACTGAGTTTGCTTCAATGACTTTCCTTTTTTTTTTTTAATTGAGATGGAGTCTCACTCTGTTGCTCAGGCTGGAGTACAAGTGGCACGATCTCGGCTCAATGTAACCTCCACCTCCCAGGTTCAAGCGATTCTCCTGCCTCAGCCTCCTGAGTAGCTGGGATTACAAGTACCCACCACCACGTCTGGCTAATTTTTTTGTATTTTTAGTAGAGACGGGTGTCATCATGTCGGTCAGACTGGTCTCCAACTCCTGACCTCAGGTGACCTGCCCACCTCGGCCTCCCAAAGTGTTGGGATTACAGGTGTGAGCCACTGCGCCCAGCCTTCAATGACTTTCTAAGTGTGATGGGGACCACAAGTCAATCAGCCAGAGCAGATGATTTCAATCATGGATCCCCAGATCCATGTAGATGAGAAGGTGGAATGCAATCGTAGCTGTGGTTCCAAGGACAGCACAGACAGGACTGTGCGTTGCTGCAAACCAGTTGGCACTAAACCTTAAGTCGTATACAAAGGGTGAAACCCACTTTATTTGGGTCCTGTAGAAAATGTAATTTGCAAATGGACTCTCTTTTCAGTCTGTATGGTTCTGAAGTTCTCTAGGCAAAGGATTTTGTACTAATGAGTAGGAGGTATGTATCCACATCAAAATGTCTCCACATGTACAGGAGAATGGAGACTTTAGGCTTTACTAATAGGTGCTAGAATTAATCTGGGTATTCATGTATACTGTTCCTTTGTGGCGCCTGTACCACTCTTTGCTTTTGACTGGCATTAAGGTTTAGAAAATGTATGCGTTGGTATCAGGATGGAGTAAAGAGAGTACACCATAGGGAGTTTCCCCTTCTGGGGCCTCCACAATCTGCATGTAATTAAATGGTGCATGTAAGATAAACATAAACAAGAAGATCACATAACACCCACAGAACCTACAGCTTCCCATAAGTAGAAAAGAAGACACCAGATTGTAGCAAAGCTATCTCCTCAACTTCTGCTGCAAGCCTTTATGGAGACCTAATGAGTCTGGAAATATTGTACATAGGAAGCAGGTTCACTGTGAATGGGTTATCAGTTTGTCTGAGTCCAGTGAGATGGAGCAGCACCCCCCGCTCCAAGTTAATTGAAGTGAACTAGTAGTCTAAAATAATCAAGTCTTCAAAGAAAGCCAAAAAGTAGAGAAAATGTAACAGAATAAATGGGAGAAATAGCAACCTGGTAGATTTAAACACATGCATTCAGACTGAAATACAAGATTGACAGACTTGAATAAAAATTTCAAGCTGATTGCTGTTTCAAGAGACACACTTAAAATATGAGGATACAGGAGGGTTGAACATGAAAGGATAGGAAAAGATAGATCTTTTTACACAGTGGAAAATAAAATCTGAATGGTTAGTAGCAATGGCAAACAAAATAGACTTTGGGTGAAAAGTATTACCAGAGACAACATAGGTCCTCATTATAAAATGAGGACCGACTGTTTCCCTGGAAGGTATAATACCTGAAACTACAATTGTTCATATATATGCATTTAATGAGTAGCCTTATGGGTATAGAGGAAAAATTGCTATAACACCAAGGAAAAATAGAATTATAGTGGAAGAACTATAAAAACATCTTAATGAAAAATTTCAAACATTCACAAAAGTAGAGCTTCTTTATGCCCAGGATTCAGCTTCAATGATTATTAACTCCTGGCAAATTCTCTTTTCTTATGCTGCCACCCACATTTAACCTTGTTTACCCCCACAACCTATTATTTTGAAGCAAATCTAAGAAATCATAAGACTGAATCTGTAAATGCTTCAGAATGTACCTTAAGAGCCAATTTCCTTCCTTCCTTCCTTCCTTCCTTCCTTCCTTCCTTCCTTCCTTCCTTCCTTC
>NW_012107408.1:1227360-1229620 GCF_000951045.1 Mandrillus leucophaeus
CGCATGGCCACAAACATGGAATCAGGGGTTTTTGCCTGACCTTGATGCTCTAACAGTTTCTCAACTTCCTGTGTGGTTTTCTTGATCTGTCTGCATGTCATGGGGTTGATGTGAGTGTGACTCCAGTCAGTCCTCGTTCCATCTTCACATTCAGATTCAACTGGCTCATGGCTTGTACTGGGGGAACCAGGCCTGTGTTTGGAATCCATGGGTCCCCCCAGTCTCCCATTCCATGGTCGCACACACCTTGGGAGCACCCACATGGTTTGTTCATTCTTTGTGAAAACACAAACATACCCTGGTCCCCACGTTAGTAAATCTACCAAAACAAAAGCAAAGGTTTTTGTAGCTGTAGCCAGGAGGCAGGCTGTTGCTGAAGCATCTGCTCCACAAGCTGCAACACAGTTTCTGCCTCTTTTGGTTAATTGCTGCGGGGTAAAACTTTCCATTGCTAACGAGAAACAGGCTCTTTCTGATTAACAGAAGACACAGAGAAAGCAAATCTAAGGCTTATCCTTCTCGTGCCCAGTTCCCACATCTTAAGCTCCGAGAAAACCTCCCAAGTCCTCTGCACATCTCGCAGGTGCCAGCACATGTTTACAATCCATGCAAGCCAAAGCTAAAGTTAGCCTTTCTGTAGCCACAGAAGATGGTACAAGCCAATTTTCATCCTCCCTCTCCTGTTCACCACCCTCAATAGGTGCTGTACGTGGGGCAAAAAATTCTTTCAGACACTGAAATAATAACAAAAAGATGGTACGTACCAAACTCCAAACAAAAAAGAGAAAAGAAATAACCAAATTCTTCCCCATGTTATTTTGATTCAGAAACTTCCCGTTCTTCGTACCTCTAGGGCACTGACCTTATGTTGCTGCTAGCAGACTTGTAACGGGGTTTCTCGTTCATCTGGTTGGTTTTAATTTTTTCTGGGCTTTAGTTTTTTTCTGCTCCAGCAGACCTTCCTTGCTCGAGTCCCTATAGGACCCTATGTGTCCCTATCTGTTCCTGCAAGTTTCTGCTAGTCTATGCTAGTCTTTATCCCTATTTGTCCCTGTGGTCCCTGTTAGTTCCTGCAAGTCCCTGTCTTTCCCTACCTATCTCTATTTGTCTCTATCTCTATTTATTTCTATTTATCCCTACTTATTTCTATTTGTCCCTGCAGGTCCCTGTCCCTGAATGTCCCTATTTATCCCTGTTCAGGCGCCACTTGTGGTGGACTGCCACAGTTACTACTTGTTACTATCATTACGAGAGACATTACTCTTACTACTTGAGACTGTCATTACGAGACTGAATAAAGGAGGACAACCATAGAAATGAAAACCTAAGACAAAAGAAACTGTTATAAAGAAGGGGGCCAGGGGAAGAAGAAAAGAGTGCTCCACTTCTAGTGAGCAAAGGCAGCTGCTGAGCTTCCATAACACTTTGTATTTATTGGGTAGAAAGAGTGGAGGAGGAGGTAACGATTGGTCAGCTGCTTGATTGATCACAGTTTCATATTATTACTAACAGGCTTGAGATTTGCCTAATCACAAGAAACACTGTACTTGGGGCGTGACTGCCCTCAGCATTCCTTCTGGGTGGCAGACGCAGTTTGTCAGTTTGCCAACATTCTGCGATTATGAGAAACAGTTTGCTGTTTACTCATATAGTCTCCAGTGGTATACTGAGTTGATCTTGACCCTCACTCTTTCGGCCTCCAACAACTCCCCATTACCCTCTACCTTCAGCCCCTGATAACCATATTCTATTTTATTTCTCTATTAATTTGACTATTCTGGTTACAGCGTATAAGTGAAATAATACAATATTTGTCCTTTTGTGTCTGGCTTGCTTTACTTAGCATAATATCTTCAAGGTTCATTCATATTTAACGTGTGTTAGACCTTCTTTTTTATGGCTGGATATTCAATTTTATGGATATATCACATTTTGTTTATCCATTAATCCATTGATGGGCATTTAGGTTTTTTCCACTTTTTGACTATTGTGAATAATGCTGCTATGAACACTGGTATACAAATATCTTTCTGAGTCCCCGCTTAAAACCATTTTAGTATCTTTTACGTTTGTTTTCATATTCTTCGCTGCCTTTGTATCTGCCTAAACTGGATATCTGATTAAATAGTTGTAGTATTTTCATTTTAAGACAATTATTTCTTAATTTCAAAAATTGTAACTAAATTCAATTGATTTAAAATAAAATTTAGATGAAAAATTAATGATGGCATTTCCAATAAACTTTGAGAAACTACTAGCC
>NW_012107408.1:1234640-1240603 GCF_000951045.1 Mandrillus leucophaeus
CTTCCTTCCTTCCTTCCTTCCTTCCTTCCTTCCTTCCTTCCTTCCTTCCTTCCTTCCTTCCTTCTTTCCTTCCTTCCTTCCTTCTTTCCTTCCTTCCTTCCTTCCTTCTTTCCTTCCTTCCCTTCTTTCCCTTCCTTCCCTTCTTTTCCTTCCCTCCCTTCCTTTCCTTCCCTCCCTTCCTTCTTTTTTGACAAAGTCTCACTCTGTTTCCTGAGCTGGAGTGCAGTGGTGCGATCTTGGCTCACTGCAACCTCCAACTCCCGGGTTCAAGCAATTATCCCACCTCAGCCTCCCGGGTAGCTGGGGCCACAGGCATGCACCACCACGCCGGGCTAATTTTTGCAGTTTTAGTAGAGACGGGGTTTCACTGTGTTGGCCAGGCTGTCCTTGAACTCCTGACCTCATGTTCTGCCTGCCTCGCCTACCAAAGTGCTGGGGTTACAGGCGTGAACCACTGCACCTGGCCAGAATTTCTTCATAAGATGTTTATAACCACAATTACATAGAACTCTTCTCCAAAGCAACAATAACTACTTAATACAATCAAAATTTGGGTTCAAATAATCCTGATACTCCTATAATATTTTAGAGTCCATTGGAATCATGCTATTTAAAACGTTAACGAATCTGATACCTGACTCTTCATATCTCTTTCCATTTGATTTTTCTTAGTAGCATTTGCCATTAATGTACTATATATTTTATTTCTTAGTGTGTTTAGTATCAGTTTGCCTGGCAGAACAATGCCTGGCATAATAAACAGCTATCATCCAGGCATGGTGGCTCATGTCTGTAATCCCAGCACTTTGGGAGGCCAAGGCGGGTGGATCTTGTGAGGTCAGGAGTTCAAGACCAGCCTGGCCAACATGGTGAAACCCCGTCTCTACTAAAAAATACAAAAATCAGCCGAGTGTGGTGGTAGGCGCCTGTAATCCCAGCTACTCAGGAGGCTGAGACAGGAGAATTGCTTGAACTTGAGAGGCAGAGGTTGCAGTAAGCTGAGATTGCACCACTGGACTCTAGCCTGGGTGACAAGTGAGACTGTGTCTCAAAATAAATAAATAAATAAATAAATAAATAAATAAATAAATAAATAAATGCTATCAATATAATTGTTGAATAAATAAAAATCTTGGAGTTTGATAACAAATCCTTTATTTTGCTAATGCATTATGAAAAGTACAAGAATAAGACGAACTGGAGCCTTGTGATGTCTGGTAAACCTGGCCCTTCCCACACTTCTCTCTCTCCCTCCTCTCTTCTCTCTTCCTCCACAGTAGGTATGGCTAGGTGAGGGATGCACAAATGCATAGGCATATAATGCTTTAAATTCCAATGAGAAAAAATAACACCTATAGACTGAAGAAGGCAGGAACAGTACAAGCAGAATTCAAGGATCCACTGCAGCCAAGGATTCCTCTGCTTGTTTAGAGGTGCACTGAAAGCCTTTCCTAAAGGAAGTCTTAGAGTTTGAGGATAGAGAGTGTAAAGGGGGCTACCGGACCTAGTGATCCCTGCCCTCACTGGGGCTGACATTGCACGGAGGCAGAATTACAACCTGTCTTCAGCGTGTGCTCTTGGAAATTACGGAAAGATTCACCAGTCCTATTTCAGGATATTCATTCGGAATGATAGTGTCAGCTTTTGAATTTCAGTCCTCCAGGGACAGACCTGGACTTCCAGAGGTAGGACTCTAGCCTCTCTTACCTTCTAAAGAGACATTAAGAGGTAGACTCCAGGGATGGTAGATTGATTTCCCTTGAGGATCCCCTTCCAGGGAGGTCTTGGGCTTGGAACATCAGCTCAAGATTTTAAGTAAGTCTCTCAGGAAACAGACCACGGGGCTGGCAGTATGAGGTAGTAGAGGCAGTCAGAAGGGAACTAAAGTAGGTAAATTCACACAGCCTTGGCAAAAGAGAGATGGGTCCCATGGAGATAGAGCGTTCATCAGCGCGATTTACTGAGGTCCCTGCCATTCCTGGCTCACAGTAAGGATTTTCCAGGCAGGAGGGCTGTGATCACACGGACAGAGCAGGGTTAAGGGTGGACTCACCAACCCCTCCTACTGACTGCTGGTAGTTCGGTAGAGCAAGGATAGATTACCCAATGGAGCACGAGGGAGGAGGGGCAGACGGCAAGAGGGGATGCACAGAAGAGAAGACCGGCAGGATCCTCACTTCTACCTCTTCCCACACCCAGTGCCTTTGGCGCACTGAGGTGCACAGGGTCCCTTAGCCCGGCGCAGGGCGCGCAGCCCAGGCTGAGATCCGCGGCTTCCGTAGAAGTGAGCATGGCTGGGCAGCGGGTGCTGCTTCTAGTGGGCTTCCTTCTCCCTGGGGTCCTGCTCTCAGAGGCTGCCAAAATCCTGACAGTATCTACAGTAGGTGAGTGCTTGGTCGGAGAATTCCCAGACAGGCGCGTCCCGGATACCCGCACTGCCAGGGCTCCAGCGAACGGCGCTTGATCAGAGTCATCCAGGCAATTTTCCAGGCTGGGCTTGCGGACCCGGCTGGAGGAGGGGGAAGCCCATCCAGCTGTGGGGCAGAGAGGGGCCTCTGTTGCTGAGGTGGGGAAGATAGTTTTGGAGAAAAGAGACTCTCCGTTTCTCCCTCTTCTTCAGGAAGCGCTCCCCATCCCGCAGGGCTGGGGCCAGAAATTTGAGACTCATCCCGGAGTTTGAGACCCTGGGCTGCCTTCTCCAGAGCGCAGTGGGACTTTCAGAGGCTCATCCTAAGCTCCAGAGGGTGCGTGTGTGTGGGTGCACAGTAGCTTCCAGCAGAAACGGTGGTGAGCGTTTTCAGCTCTTGGAGACCAGGAAAAGGCGCTCCTGAGGGCAGCACTGTAAATGTTGTGAAGCTGCGTCCGGAGCCAGGGTGGCGCAGGCAGGTATTTCATGGCTGCAAGGCCAGTGGAGTGTTTTCCTCCAGGGAAGACCTGGAGAACTGCCCAGGGCTGAGGAGAGGACCCAGGTCATTCGGATCTTTTGGAGTCTCCTTCCTTTTACCTGTGCCGCTGACCGTTTTTGAGGGATTCGTGAAACTGTTAATTCAGCATTTTGGGTCTCAGTTTTACTTCTTTTACTTTTACCCCAAAGGGAATAGGATATAAAAGAGAAGCATATATGAACATAAAGGGATCATCCCAGGATCGAGCTTCCCCAAGATTTTATTTCAACCCATAGTGGGTTCTAATGGATTCCTTTTATTACTTAGAATCAGGGCTCCTAGAACTGGGAGGAACCACAGATCATCTAATTTAGTGCCCATTTTGATTTCCTGAGAGGGCAACTGAGGGATGGGGAGTGAGATGCCTTCCTTAAGAGCACATGTGGCCTCCCTGATGTCCCATGAGGAATTAACTCAGGGTTTTCTTACTGCAAGACCACGCTCACAACAACTTCCACTCTGAAGCCCTTTTCACTGGGGATTTTCAAAAATCACTGTTTAAGAAACAGTGCAAGTCCATTTGAAGACTCCCCCCACCTCCTTTCTGAGTGTTAGTCTCAGTGAAGCAACAGAGCTTCTTAACTTCTTGAAAGTACACCGTCCTCCATCCTCAGGCTCCAAGAAGGAGTTGGTATCGTTTCTGAGGTGCTGGAATCCCGATTTTTGCCCCAGAAAGCCACCTGACTCCCCAGGATCCACCACTAACAGCTGTTTCTGTGGGGACCCCTTCTTCCTGGCTCCCTGTTCTTACATGGATTAAAATGTGAGCAAGATCTGTTGCAGATTTGTACTTTATACATCGCTTGTTGCTCTAGACTATTCAAGCTGGGTATAAGTAAACTGAGTCATGCAGAGAGCTGCACACTACTTCTCTACTCCCTTCCACCTCCACCCCCAATCTTTTGGTATTTACCATTACATTACCTTCTCTTCTGATCTTCCTTTCTCTGCTGCTGAGAACCTTACATTCAAGCAAAGGCTATGTACTAGAACATATACTGAGAAGACATTGATTTCATGGAACTTGTACCTCTTTTGAGGATCAAGCTTCTCTTTCCTTAGGATGGTAGGATTTTTCTGGAATCAGGGATTCCCTAGTCTGTCGTGCAACCAGGATCCAGCAGGCCCACCCCAAGGGCCCCACATTTGTCCTCAAATGTCTTAATTAGAACTTGATCATTGTTTGGCCTAAATTAAATACATCCTTTCCAAATACATTAGAATCTTAAAGATTTGGATTCTAAGTAGTGGTCCCTCATTTCTTCCCTTCCAGTGATGATTTCTTGGACAGATCTCTTAAGGTTTCTATCTCCTACAGCAGCATAAATGTCCAAAGAGCAGGATCCCAGAAACAGTTCTCATTGTTTTTTAGGAACTATTCACACTCATATGTACAACACCATACCTGTATTTCCACCAATGCTGTGATTTCTTTTGGACTCTGTGTTTCCATAAGGCCTTAGTTAAAATGTACATGTACCTCAGGATGAGGAACTCCCATGGCCTAAGCACATAGTAACTCATTACACTGACATGGATACTGTGATTCACAAGAGGCAATCTCTCACGGACCAGAGCCACAGGTAAAAATTTGGGTGGTCGTGCTCTGGGTGAGTGGGCTGGGTTTTACCCAGAGGGACATGAGGAGACTGGCAAAACTCATCTTCCTCCACTCACTATCCACTTCCTGTTCCCCTACCTTTCCTCTCCTGGATTGATCACTATCGACTTTAGACACGGTGTTCTCATCATTCCAGAACTGAAATTGTGCATTGTTCCTAGGTGGAAGCCATTATCTACTGATGGACCGGGTTTCTCAGATTCTTCAAGATCACGGCCATAATATCACCATGCTTAACCACAAAAGAGGTCCTTTTATGCCAGGTATCTTTTCTCACTTTTCTTGATTTCTTCTACTCCAGGCAAAGAGCAAAATATTGTTTGCATAGAAAGGCTTAGCAAAATTTTTTTTAAAATTCTAATTCAATTGGAAGGATGAAAAGCCTGTGTGTGTGTGTGTGTGTGTGTGTGTGTGTGTGTGTGTGTGTAAAGTGCCAAAAAGCTTCTTAGGCTCTAATTACCAGGACTTGACACTCCATACTCCCATATTTTTTTCCCCTTACTTGACCTCTACTCCATCCCAAGCAACCATCCACTCATTATTATGGATTATTTTAACAAATACTACTTAATAAGATGGCTTAAAAAATATATTAAACAGGGTTGGGCAAGGTGGCTCACACCTGTAATCCCAGCACTTTAGGAGGCTGAGACAGGTGGATCACTTGAGACCAGCCTGAGCAACACAGGGACACTCTGTCTCTACAAAAAATACAAAAATTAACTTGACATGGTGGCACCCACTTGTAATTCCAGCTACTTGGGAGGCTGAGGGTGGAGGATTGCTTGAGCCAGCAGGCAGAGGTTGCAGTGCTGGGAATGCACCACTGCACTAGAGCCTGGGCAACAGAGTGAGGCTCCATCTCAAAGACTCTCTGTATATAGATAGAACAGAAATATTCAGCCTTATTTAACACTTCTTACATGTAAGAATCACTTTTCTTTTTATAGATTACTTTTCCTCTTTTTATGATATCGGAATGTAAGTAAGCTCTCGCAGGGAGCCCCTTATTTATGTAGCTAAGTTAGGAGTCTATGGCTGAGATGGTTTTGCATTCTTGAAAAATAAGTGGCTGCCCACAAGTTTGTGCATAGTGATTTCAGATATTCTTAATGGAGTCATTGAATCCAAAGAATTTTAGCCAAAATGAAGCTCATGCATCTTATGAACTCCTCTGTTGATCCAAAGGAAACAGAAACCCTGAGAACTTAACAGACTTGCTTGATAACAGAGTTGGGTGGATTAGGACTTTATGCTCCAAATTGCTCAATATGAAAGTGTTGCTCCAGGAAAAGTCCAAACTCCAGCATCATGTAATACACCCAGGCAACACACCTGGACGTGCACCCCCTGAAGCTATAATTTAAAAAAAGAAAAAAAACTCAAAAGCAAGCATC
>NW_012107408.1:1240653-1243286 GCF_000951045.1 Mandrillus leucophaeus
GGATTTTTCTGGAATCAGGGATTCCCTAGTCTGTGGTGCAACCAGGATCCAGCAGGCCCACCCCAAGGGCCCCACATTTGTCCTCAAATGTCTTAATTAGAACTTGATCATTGTTTGGCCTAAATTAAGTACATCCTTTCCAAATACATTAGAATCTTAAAGATTTGGATTCTAAGTAGTGGTCCCTCATTTCTTCCCTTCCAGTGATGATTTCTTGGACAGATCTCTTAAGGTTTCTATCTCCTACAGCAGCATAAATGTCCAAAGAGCAGGATCCCAGAAACAGTTCTCATTGTTTTTTAGGAACTATTCACACTCATATGTACAACACCATACCTGTATTTCCACCAATGCTGTGATTTCTTTTGGACTCTGTGTTTCCATAAGGCCTTAGTTAAAATGTACATGTACCTCAGGATGAGGAACTCCCATGGCCTAAGCACATAGTAACTCATTACACTGACATGGATACTGTGATTCACAAGAGGCAATCTCTCACGGACCAGAGCCACAGGTAAAAATTTGGGTGGTCGTGCTCTGGGTGAGTGGGCTGGGTTTTACCCAGAGGGACATGAGGAGACTGGCAAAACTCATCTTCCTCCACTCACTATCCACTTCCTGTTCCCCTACCTTTCCTCTCCTGGATTGATCACTATCGACTTTAGACACGGTGTTCTCATCATTCCAGAACTGAAATTGTGCATTGTTCCTAGGTGGAAGCCATTATCTACTGATGGACCGGGTTTCTCAGATTCTTCAAGATCACGGCCATAATATCACCATGCTTAACCACAAAAGAGGTCCTTTTATGCCAGGTATCTTTTCTCACTTTTCTTGATTTCTTCTACTCCAGGCAAAGAGCAAAATATTGTTTGCATAGAAAGGCTTAGCAAAATTTTTTTTAAAATTCTAATTCAATTGGAAGGATGAAAAGCCTGTGTGTGTGTGTGTGTGTGTGTGTGTGTGTGTGTGTGTGTGTAAAGTGCCAAAAAGCTTCTTAGGCTCTAATTACCAGGACTTGACACTCCATACTCCCATATTTTTTTCCCCTTACTTGACCTCTACTCCATCCCAAGCAACCATCCACTCATTATTATGGATTATTTTAACAAATACTACTTAATAAGATGGCTTAAAAAATATATTAAACAGGGTTGGGCAAGGTGGCTCACACCTGTAATCCCAGCACTTTAGGAGGCTGAGACAGGTGGATCACTTGAGACCAGCCTGAGCAACACAGGGACACTCTGTCTCTACAAAAAATACAAAAATTAACTTGACATGGTGGCACCCACTTGTAATTCCAGCTACTTGGGAGGCTGAGGGTGGAGGATTGCTTGAGCCAGCAGGCAGAGGTTGCAGTGCTGGGAATGCACCACTGCACTAGAGCCTGGGCAACAGAGTGAGGCTCCATCTCAAAGACTCTCTGTATATAGATAGAACAGAAATATTCAGCCTTATTTAACACTTCTTACATGTAAGAATCACTTTTCTTTTTATAGATTACTTTTCCTCTTTTTATGATATCGGAATGTAAGTAAGCTCTCGCAGGGAGCCCCTTATTTATGTAGCTAAGTTAGGAGTCTATGGCTGAGATGGTTTTGCATTCTTGAAAAATAAGTGGCTGCCCACAAGTTTGTGCATAGTGATTTCAGATATTCTTAATGGAGTCATTGAATCCAAAGAATTTTAGCCAAAATGAAGCTCATGCATCTTATGAACTCCTCTGTTGATCCAAAGGAAACAGAAACCCTGAGAACTTAACAGACTTGCTTGATAACAGAGTTGGGTGGATTAGGACTTTATGCTCCAAATTGCTCAATATGAAAGTGTTGCTCCAGGAAAAGTCCAAACTCCAGCATCATGTAATACACCCAGGCAACACACCTGGACGTGCACCCCCTGAAGCTATAATTTAAAAAAAGAAAAAAAACTCAAAAGCAAGCATCCTTGAGGAAGAAAATTCTGAGATATTTTCAACCTTTGAAGGTAACATCAGTCCTTGTTATTGTTCAGATTTCTAAAACCATTTTTTTTTTTTTTGAGACAGAGTCTCACTCTGTTGGCCAGGCCGCAGTACAGTGGCATGACCTTGGCTCACTGCAACTTCCATCTCTCGGGCTCAAGCAATTCTCCTGCCTCAGCCTCCTAAGTGGCTGAGATTACAGGCGTGTGCCACCATGCCCGGCTAATTTTTGTATTTTTAGTAGATCTGGGGTTTCATCATGTTGACCAGGCTGGTCTCGAACTCCTGACCTTAAGTAATCCTGCTGCCTTGGCCTCCCAAAGTGCTGGGATTACAGGTGTGAACCACTGCGCCTGGCCAAAACCATTTTTTAATCTACATTTTTTCATTTAAATTTTAAAATTTCATTGTGGTGAAATATATATAACATATAATCTACCATTTTAGCCCTTTTTTTTTTTTAAATTGAGTCAGAGTCTCGCTCTGTCTCCCAGGTTGGAGGGCAGTGACGTGATCTTGGCTCACTGCAGCCTCCATCACCTAGGTTCAAGCGATTCTTGTACCTTAGCCTCCCAAGTAACTAGGACCACAGGCGGGCGCCATTAGGCGTGCAGCACCACGCCTGGCTAATTTTTTTGTATTTTTAGTAGAGACAGGGTTTCGCCAT
>NW_012107408.1:1246806-1249416 GCF_000951045.1 Mandrillus leucophaeus
ATTAGCTGGGCATGGTGGCATGCTCCTGTGGTCCCAGCTACGTGGGAAGCTGAGGCAGGAGGATTGTGTGGGTTGTGTGAGCCCTGGAGGCCGAAGCTGCAATGAGCTATTATCACACCACTGCGTTCCAGCCTGGCCAATAAAGTGAGACCCAGTCTGAGAGAAAAAAAAAAAAAAAGAGAGAGAGAGAAACTATTGAAAGCTACAGACCTTTTACTCTTTAACAAATATAAGCACAGCAAAATCTATAAACAATTCAAGGAATGTGTGGATTCTTTCTGTTTTTTCATAGGATTAGGAGTCTAGAGTTTCTTTTAATAATTCCCTCATCATGGATGTCTCTGAAGCTTTGAAACAGAATTCCCATTTTTCATTTCATCCGTAGAGCTTGGCTGAAGGTCTGCAAACAAGGAAACACATGATTGGGTTATTATTTCTGATCAGATGCCCCATTTAATGAATCGACACATTTGAGCCAATTATTAACTCCTTATTTGGAAACACTTTCCCATACTGTTTATTTATTTGCAACTTTAATAAATGACATCAGAGGCACTGAAGAAGCAAAGGTTTCTAATACTCACATGTACTACTACTCCAACCCATCAATATCTGGAATCACAATTGGATTATACACAGTGACTAGAAGACTATTCAAGAGCATAAGAGGGAAAGCCTAGATTGCTTTGAACAGACTGTGAGTAGACTGGGAATTCTAAGAACTCTGCTCAGAAGGAAGGAAGGAATGTGATAGAGAAAATCTGTATTGTCTTAGAGACTATAAATCATCATACACAGACTTTTTGTAGAAATGTAGATGTTCAAGTGTTCTTACTGTCTATAGTAAAATGTGAGAGGAAAGATAAATTGAGAAAATAACTATGAGGCAGAAAACGAGGACTTTATGGTTTTGGAAATTCTCAGCCTATTAGGATGGAAAATATTTAAAAATTAGGGAATTCAAACGTCAGGAAAGCAGTGTATCCTGTTGTCTTGTAGAGAAAGCCAATTGTATGTCTGGACGGCCTTTTGCTATTGCCTCTGAAGGATTAAACGGTCAGAGTGTTCAGTCACACAGAAAGCTCATTGAAGAGATTAGCATGAAGCAGGTTTGGTGTGCACTGGTTACCAACTTGCCTGAGTCTGCTAAGAAAGAACACCCATATAACGCAACAAATTCCATGAAGTGGATTTACTACCTACATGCGGACAGCAACTGAAACCTAAAATTCACTGTGAGCTGGTCCTCCAAGGCTCAGAAAGCTGCCTGGGATGAATGGAGTCTCAACTGTACATGCCCCACTTGCAATGCAGATAAAGGACCATGAAGTGCAGACCACCTTGGGTTTTATACCCTGGAGAAACATGATGTGCTAAGCTAAGTGTTGAAGGGTATCCTGTTTCTAGTGGAGACTGTAACAAAGCCTGGGCTATTCCACCCAGTGCCTCTCTATCTCAGAGTGTTACATTCCCAGCTCATTGTACAGTTATTCTCGATAACTACAAGTGACAAGCAGAGAGGAAAACAGGGTCAACCCAAGGCCACCCTGAGAACTGTCCTGCAGTTAGGTGTCTGTCTCATGGATTCCTTCACCCATAATGGCAGAAGCCACCAATCAAGATGAAACTATCTCATAACGATATGTGGATGAAACTATCTCGTAAAGATATGTGGAGACTGGGCATGGTGGCTCATGCCTGTAATCCTAGGATATGAAAGGAAATGAAACAGAGGAAAAGGAAATGAATCAAACAAAGGAAAAGATGGGTAGGACAAGATAATGACTAGTCTACAAATAAAATAAAATATCAATTTCTGCAAATAAACATAAATAGAGGCTCATGACTATCTCACAGACCTGGTGAAAAGGAATGAGAAAATGTCCCTGAAAGGATATTTATTCTTGTTCAAAAGAAACAGGTTGAAATCAAAAGGAAAAGGAATAGAAGTAAAGTATTATTGCTACTTAGATCAGCAAGGTACAGAGGAAGCACACTGAGTTGAAGATAAACAAAAAGAAGTAAATGAGTAAAATAATTGACAAGGTATTCCTACAGGCCAGCCAGCCAGATAAAAGATTTTAATGGTCCACATTACAGAGGCAACATATTAAAAGGATGATGAGGTGAACATCTAGACACTAGCTGGTGGTCTTGCTGTTCTAAAAGGCAGTGGATCCTAGGCCGGGCACGGTGACTCACACCTGTAATCCCAGCACATTGGGAGGTCAGGCGGATCACCTGAGGTCAGGAGTTCCAGACCAACCTGGCCAACATGGTGCAACCCTGTCTCTACTAAAATACAAAAATCAACCAGGCATGGTGACTCGTGCCTGTATTCCCAGCTACAAAGAGGGCCGAGACACATGAATTGTTTGAACCTGGGAGGCAGAGGTTGCAGTGAGCCGAGATTGTGCCACTGGACTCCAGCCTGGGTGACAGAACGAGACTGTCTAAAAAACAAAAACCAAACAAAACAAGTCTGTGGAGCAGCTTCTCTTCTAGCGGAGTGAATTCCTATGACACACCCAGGAGGGTCATAAGGTACCCAAGAATTTTTTTTTTTTGAGACTAAGTCTCGCTGTTGTTGCCCAGGCTAGAGTGTCATGG
>NW_012107408.1:1249516-1250035 GCF_000951045.1 Mandrillus leucophaeus
GCGTGCAGCACCACGCCTGGCTAATTTTTTTGTATTTTTAGTAGAGACAGGGTTTCGCCATGTTCGCCAGGCTGGTCTTGAACACTCCTGACCTCAGGTGATCTGCCTGCCTTGGCCTTCAAAGTGCTAGGATTACAGGGGTGAGCCACCGCACCTGGCCCCATTTTCAAATGTACCTTTTAGAGGCTTTAAGGACATTCACATTGTTGTAGAACCATTATTACCATCCGTTTTCAGAAGTTTGTCATCATCACGAAGTGGAACTCTACTTATTAAACAGTGACTCCCTGTGACTGACAGCTACTCTTACTTCTTGAGACCATCACTATGACAGTTATTACTGTTACTGCTTGAGACCGTCATTACGAGACTGAACGAAGGAGGACGAAGGTAGAAATGAAAACTTAAAAGAAACTGTTATAAAGAAAGTGGCCAGGGGAAGAAGAAAAGAGCTCCCTGCTTCTAGTGAGCAAAGGCACCTGTTGAACTTCCACAACCTTCTTTTTTTTTTTTTTTTTT
>NW_012107408.1:1253910-1264425 GCF_000951045.1 Mandrillus leucophaeus
CCAGCCAGATAAAAGATTTTAATGGTCCACATTACAGAGGCAACATATTAAAAGGATGATGAGGTGAACATCTAGACACTAGCTGGTGGTCTTGCTGTTCTAAAAGGCAGTGGGTCCTAGGCCGGGCACGGTGACTCACACCTGTAATCCCAGCACATTGGGAGGTCAGGCGGATCACCTGAGGTCAGGAGTTCCAGACCAACCTGGCCAACATGGTGCAACCCTGTCTCTACTAAAATACAAAAATCAACCAGGCATGGTGACTCGTGCCTGTATTCCCAGCTACAAAGAGGGCCGAGACACATGAATTGTTTGAACCTGGGAGGCAGAGGTTGCAGTGAGCCGAGATTGTGCCACTGGACTCCAGCCTGGGTGACAGAACGAGACTGTCTAAAAAACAAAAACCAAACAAAACAAGTCTGTGGAGCAGCTTCTCTTCTAGCGGAGTGAATTCCTATGACACACCCAGGAGGGTCACAAGGTACCCAAGAATTTTTTTTTTTTGAGACTAAGTCTCGCTGTTGTTGCCCAGGCTAGAGTGTCATGGTGTGATCTTAGCTCACTGCAACCTCCGCCTCCCGGGTTTAAGCAATTCTCCTGCCTCAGCCTCCCGGTACCCAAGAATTTTATACCTTCAGAAGCACTGCCAATTTGGATTCAAAGGTATGAGGAGAATATGACAGGAAGGAGGGCTGGTGAGCTCCCCAATCTGCAAGTAGGAATTAAACGGACAAACCACTCAGCTGTAACCACATGCAACGCTTCATGAAAAACAAAGGATATCTCTGAAGGTGAAGCAATGAGCCCAGATGGCAGAGCTTCTAGCCCAGAAGGCTGAGCCAAACCACAGGATTATTCCCAGTCCTTAAAACCTAATTTTGTTTGCCCAGTTGTAGTCAAATGTCTTGGGACTGGCACCTCATTTTTTTTTTTTACTTCCTTTTTGCCCCCATTAGAATAATGTCTATAACTGGTATCCTATGCCTGTCCCACTCTTGGTTTTGGGGAGCAGGTCATTTTTTCCTAGTTTCATAGATCTACAGAAGGAGAGCAATGTTTCACTGAATGGATTACACCCAGACTCTCACCCACGCTTGCTGTAGATTATTTGGATGATGTGATTTGGGAATTCTGAGCTGATGAGCTTTAGATGAGGTTTTTCACTTTGAATTGATGATATAATTGTTTGAGACTTTGGGGGATGTTGGGACAGGATGAATACATTTTCATTCCATGAGGGATATATATGAATGTCTGGGATCTAGAGGACACACTGCGGTGGGCAAATAATGCCACTCCCCCCACCCCACAAAGATATATGTGTTCAAATTCCTATAATTATGAGTGTGCTATTTTACATGGCAAAAGGATCTTTGCAGATATGATTAATATAAGGATTTTGAGACAGGGAGATTATCATGGATTACCCAGGTGAGTCCAATGTAATTACAAGAGTTCTTATAAGGCAAGCTTGTCCAACTGGTGGCCCACCAGCTGCATGTGGCCTAGGACAGCTTTGAATGTGGCCCAACACGAATTCGTAAACTTTTTAAAAACATTATGAGATTGTTTTTGCAATTTTTTTTTTAGCTCATTAGCTATCGTTAGTATTAGTGTATTTTATGTGTGGCCCAAGACAATTCTTCTTCTTCCAATGTGGCCCAGGGAAACCAAAAGATTTGACACCCCTGTTATAAAGGAGAGAAGATCGTAGGAGAGTTAAAGAATTAATGATGGAAGAAGAAATTAGAGCGATGTGATTGCCTGTTGGAAGGGGGCTATGAGCCAGGGATGTGGGTAGCCTTCAGAAGCTGGAAAGGGCAAGAAAAAGGATTGTTCCCTAGAGCCTTCAGAAGAAATGCAGCTCACCCACACCTTGATTTTATTTTAATGAGATCCAGTTTGGACTTCTGATCTCCAGAACTATGGGATAATACTTTGTGTCATTTTAAGCCACTAAGTTTGTTGTAGTTTGTTAAAGCAGCGATAGGAAACTGAAACGACCATGACAGGTGCTCAGAAGAACTCCAGGAGGCATGAAAGGAGGATGTTAACACCTTTACATTGCAGGTGTTCCTGGGGGGCACTAATGAGAGAGCCTGCTGTACTGCAACTTGGATAGATTCTGGAGCCTTCTGTTACAGGGGATCCTATGCAATGTGGGCTGATTTTCAAGTAATAAACATGAGTGGACCTGAGTAAAATTTATAAATAAGGAATATATTGTCTTTAAAATGCAAAAAGGCCTAAAAGATGTTGGGCTTGTAACACTATGGACACAGGGAGGCTCGATAGCTGTTTTTTAGTAGTATGGGGGATGGAGAGGCCTTCAACTAACCAAATGATCCTTTGGAGTTTAAGTGAGGGACTGGGTCTGATACTCTGCATGGGACAATGGCTTATCCCCTTTATGAGCTTCTTTTTGAATGTTTCTGTGTCTTAAATGAGTGTGGCGAATGAATCTCCTCAGAGGAGGACACTCTCAATGTAATGTTATATCTGTACTCCTGGAGAAAGCTGGAAGCAGTGGCTCTTGCTGGCAAAGATTGTGGGCAATAGTAGGGCTGTTGCAGTACACTGTGGGTAGCCATGCATTGTGTTTCTTCCAAGGTAAAGACGCACTGTGGCTGAGAGGCTGTAAAAATCAGCATGGAAGAGAACATTCTAGCCAAGTCTATGACTGCAGAGTATTTGCCAGTAGATACTTGGATAGAGTCTTTCATTTCAGTTAAGTTGAGTATGAGAACCTTAATATGTGGGACTATGTGTTAATATACCCCAATCCTCACACAAAATCTGATTTGGATGTGATGAAGGCACACATGTATTAAGAAGATATGAGAGGTTTATGACTCATAGGGTGAGGTTTTTTTTTCTTTTTTTCAGAATAGCAGGACAGGCTGCCAGGCAAATCTGAAAAATGGCTTTAGAGAGCAGGGAGGGATGACTGGCTTGAGTTTTTACTGTGAGGAGAGGTAGGATGAGCTGAGGATTTCCCTTCATTGTCCTGACTTGCATGGATTGAAACTCCTACCAGGGATAACAGAGAAGGTATGTGCGGGTTTTCTTACCAATTTGCTCAGATGAAGCATGGGGTTGGGAAGGGGAAATGGGGCTTGACATTTGTCAAGAGGCAAACAGTGAAAATGGAGTCAGACTTCTTATTACACGTGGGTAATGAAGAAGGGGCCAAGCTGGCTAGTCGGGATGTAGGGGACTACTCTTTCAATGAAGTCTTTTAGTATTTTTTGACTGAATTTAAAAATTATTTGCATGTATCACTTTAAATAATAAAAATGATTGTTTTTGTAAAACGGAAAGAACAGAGACTCTGGAATCAAACAAATGTGTACTGTATTTAAATACAAATTATACCAATGGCTCACACCTGTAATCCCAGTGGTGTTTAAGGGAGCTGAGACTGCAATGAGCTAGGATTGTGCTATTGCACTCCAGCCTAGATGACAGAGCAAGACTCTGTCTCAAAAATAAATAAATGCATACATTAAAAATACTTAAAGAAGCAATCATTCAAATACGTACATAATTTTTGAAATAAGTTTTGATATTGTTATGCTAATGTTACTCTTTTGCGCAGCATATTTTACTTTTTTTAAACCCGTTGCTGTTTTCTTAGATTTTAAAAAGGAGGAAAAATCGTATCAAGTTATCAGTTGGCTTGCACCTGAAGATCATCAAAGAGAATTTAAGAAGAGTTTTGATTTATTTCTGGAAGAAACTTTAGGTGGCAGGTAATGTTTCTTTTTATTCTTTGAACCAAAGGGTCACTATTTTCATCATACAAATAATGGATGTATGCATGGATACTTGGATTTTATTTTAATGAGATTTTATTTTAATAAGAGAAAGTGACAAATGGATGGATGAATGGATTGATAGATGGAGAGGCAGATGATAAGGGGAGTAGATGAGTACTACATACTACATCATCCAGTAAAGTCCCTGGACATTCTTCTTTATACTCTCTTTCTTACACTATAAGCATGAATGCTTTTCTGCAGAAAGTGGGAAATTGTTTCTTCTGGGACTTCCTTGCGACACTTCACCTACAATCATTGCCTGTAATATCCCCGACACAGAAATTGGGATAGACTCCTCCACTTTTCACTGTTGGTGGGAAAATTAGAGTCACCTTTTCCCACTTACTGTCTTCCCTTCTTCTCACATATATTCATAAATAAAGGGAAGGCTTATGAACATTGGGTTTGTAGAAGTTGAACATACAGTCATGCAAAGTTCTTTAAAAAAGCAATCAACCTGGTACAAATGAAACATGAAACTGACTCCTTTTGCTTAATCTGGATGGGAAGAAACACATAACTTTTTGATCTCAGACATAAAAGAGGAAACACAGAAATCCATGTCTATCTTGGTTAATCTCCGTGGCCTTACCTACTCTTGTTTTCTTGAAAATTCTACTCAATAGTCAACATAGTGCTTAAATCTGACTTCTTCCATAAAGCCTCCCTCCTCACCCAAGCTGGAACACCACATTCTCTCCTCTATACGTCTGATCTAATCCACCCATTTGACACTTAGCCTATATCATCTTGCAGAGTTAGTTATATATTTTAAGCATATGCCTTGTCTCTTCTTATCTAGTTTCATATTTTAAAGGACAGGTATGGTTAAGAGTGCATTCTTAAAATATTTTAATTTATTAGCTTAATTTTAAATACGATTAATGAACTACAGTCTAAAAATTTTTACTACATGACTGGCTTTTTTTTTTTTTGAGATGGAGTTTTGCTTTTGTCGCCCCGGCTGGAGTGCAATGGCGCGATCTCGGCTCACTGCAACCTCTGCCTCCAGGGTTCAAGCGATTCTCCTGCCTCAGCCTCCCAAGTAGCTGGGATTACAGGAGTGTGCCACCATGCCCAGCTAAGTTTTGTATTAGTAGTAGTGATGGGGTTTCACCATATTCGCCAGGCTGGTCCCAAACTCCTAACCTCGGGTGATCTACCCTCCTCGACCTCCCAAAGTGCTGGGATACAGGCGTGAGCCACTGCACCCAGTTCATTACTGAAATTTTCAAAAATGTTTGGCAACTTTTCCTTTATTATATGAATCTTTAAAAATATACAACAGAGGATGGCTTCAGTCAGTCTGCATATCACTAGTGAGAGACCTTCTCTAACTGGAGGGCAATGGTACGGTGGTGTACAGGTTACAGGTGTGTCAGGGAATTGATTCTCTCAGTCTTCCATACAGCCAGTAGGTCTCTGATATCTAGAGCTCTTGCACCTATTGCAGCTGGCCTAGGCATCCTCATCTATTTCCCCCAAATTCTGTAAAATAGGATCATATTCTATGCAGGCATTATTGGGAATATGTTGCAAAAGAATCGTCCCTTTGCATATGTCAGTAAAGCTTTGACATTATCTTACCTGAATACCCCAGCCTGCATTGAGGTGGAAAGAAATAATAATAATAAATAATTAAAAATAATAATGTAAATAAGTAAACGAATATGTAAATAAATATATAAAAATATGTAAATGAAAATAAATGAAAGTAAATAATAAAGAAAGAAAGAATAATAAAGGAAAAAGCAATGCGTTTCAAAAACCAGGTTCCTTTTGTTTTTATTTTTTTCCATTGCTTAACTCCTAGGGATAAAAAGGTGGAATTCTCATTTTCAGCTGAGATATTCGGTTGTAATATAATCAAAGAGTAACTAGACTGAGGCAATCTCTCGTATGCAAGCACACAGTGCTAAAACATAGCACATATAATCAATACTGATAAACTCTTTCGTCAAGTTACTTACACAATTTGGTTGGATAAATAAGAAAATCACTCGTAAACACTCCGTATGTAAATGAGGGGTAAATAGAGTGTCACCTAATTTATCAAGGAGACGGAACTCTGAGATCTGCTGCTCTGAGAGATGGCTCCCAGAGTAGAAGGACCTTGAGTCGGCATTGATGGTGGTTGGGGTTTGGATAAGGGTAGAAAAGGGGAAGGGAGAAGGGTAACTCTAGGGAGTAGAAACATTTAAGCCAGGATAATTATGGCAGAGGGCATTTGTGGGAAACTGGTTGAATTTGTGGGTGACTGCTAGAAAGGTTGTTGCTTCCCTGGGATATTTTCTTTGTATCTCAAGATACTTTTATGTACTGTAAATTTAACACTTCCCATGAATATTTATTATTATTTTTTCTTACAGAGGAAATTTTGAAAACTTATTAAAAGTTCTAGAATACTTGGCGTTGCAGTGCAGTCATTTTTTAAGGAGAAAGGATATCATGGATTCCTTAAAGAATGAGAACTTCGACATGGTGATAGTTGAAACTTTTGACTACTGTCCTTTCTTGATTGCTGAGAAGCTCAGTAAGCCATTTGTGGCCATTCTTTCCACCTCATTCGGCTCTTTGGAATTTGGGCTACCAATCCCCTTGTCTTATGTTCCAGTATTCCGTTCCTTGCTGACCGATCACATGGACTTCTGGGGCCGAGTGAAGAATTTTCTGATGTTCTTTAGTTTCTGCAGGAGGCAATGGCACATGCAGTCTACATTTGACAACGCCATCAAGGAGCATTTCCCAGAAGGCTCTAGGCCAGTTTTGTCTCATCTTCTACTGAAAGCAGAGTTGTGGTTCATTAACTCTGACTTTGCCTTTGATTTTGCTCGACCTCTGCTTCCCAACACTGTTTATGTTGGAGGCTTGATGGAAAAACCTATTAAACCAGTACCACAAGTAAGTGACCCTCAGCATTCAGTTTGGGATTCACACAGAGGCCTTCAGTGCATAGTTAATGGCTGCCACCTGCCAGTAGGATCCTGAGGCTGAAGTAGGGATAGGCAAGGGAGGCACCTAGGGCATGCTTTTAAAGGAAGTGATGAGTTTCAGGGTTGTGCAAGTATAATGTTAGGCCTTGCACCATCCTGAGATCAAGGGCATCTTTGTGTGGGTTCCTCTGGCTCCTCTCTTGCCACACCCTAGTCCTAGCCTTGATAAAATAAGCCATGTATTAAAGTTTCAATTTTTTGTTTGCATTTTTATTTTGCATGATCATGTGTACAATAAACATGTAGTTAGTGCCCATTACATGCAATAATTGTTAAGGAGATAAGATACAGTGAAATGACAACACTATGGATTCGCAGTAAGCAGGGTGGGACTGCATGGGACCGACAGCAAGAACTGCGGGTAGTATCTCCAGTGTTCCCTGCCTGTAGAGCCCTGGCTCCTGGCTCCACCCAGATCTTCTGACTTGATTTCTCTGGGGTGGACCCCTGCTACTGTAATTTGCAAATGCTGCCCAGGTGATTTGAATGCACAGCACAGTTTCACAACTCTGCTACAGAAATTTTTCTAAGGGAGGAGAGCTAGGAATGAGTTGGCTGCCTGTTGCCTCTGAGCACTGGGTTCCCATTTTACAGAAGTCATCTTATTTAATATCCTTCCATCTGTATGGAGGTGTGATCATCTTCATTTTTATAAATGGAGGAGGACAGAAGCTCAGGTGATGTAGGTGACCGTCCCACCACCATGTATTTCAGAGGCCCTGAGAGCCTGGGCTTTCCAGTCACCCAAGTGTCCACTTTTCTAACTTTCATTGAGTGAGCAGGAAGAGGTGGGGAATGATCTATAGGTGATATGGGCTTTGCATGGGTGGCAGGAAGTTTTAGGAATGGAGCTGAGAGGGAAAGCACCCCAGGTTGGGGAGCAGGGGTCCCAATATGTGGAGATGTAATTGAGATGGCAATAAGACTGGGTTCCCTGGGTGGCGCTGGCTACACTAGTGGAGTGGAATATTCAATTGCATGAGTAAAACTGTGGGGATTTACCAGAAATCTTAGCTCACAGGTGGGTGGATCAGGCCTCCACCATGGAATAGGGAGAGGACGTTGTTAAGAGGATAACAATGGGAATAAGGGTTGTAATGACTGTGAAACAACATACACTAAAAAAAAAAAATGTTTCTTCTCTGCATTTTCCAATTTTTATATAATGGTCTTATGTTGCCTTGTAATTACAAAAATGATGACAAGGCTGTTTTAAAGAAGTCCTTAGGAATGGTAAGTGGTATGCTGGCTGGAATCCAGTAGAGTCTGAACCACATAGTAGAATGATGGGTTGGGAGGTGGAGTGAGCACTTGTAGGGCAGAGAGAATCAGACAGAGTTCAAAGAAATATTTGGAAGTAAGAATTGACAAAATTGTGCTAAACACAAAATTAAGACATTGGATACTGTGAGCCCAAAATATATAACACTGGTCTCACCAATTTAGAAACTTTATTTGCCAAGGTTGAGGATGCATCCATGACAGCTTCAGGAGGTCCTGACAACATGTGCCCAAGGTGATTGGGGCACAGGCTGGTTTTATACATTTTAGGGAGATGTGAGACACCAATCAATATGTTTAAGGTAAACATTGGTTTGGTCCGGAAAAGCAGGAGAGGGGTATTCTAGGTCATAGGTAGACAAGAGACAAACAATTGCATTTTGTTTGAGTCTCTGATTAGCTTTTCACTGAGTGCACAATTTACAGAAACAGTCACTTATACCTTAGTCTGGGTTAGTGAAACAATAGGGCAGAGGAATCAAGCCAAAATACATTTGTCTCAGGCGAGCAGACGGATGCTTTTGAGTTCTGTCTGCTCTTTGTCCACAAGGAATTTTCTTGTGGGCAAATGGTGAGGGGGGTATGCAGCTTTTTTTTTTTTTTTAAATCTTTTTGGCTGTGGCTATCCTATTTAGGAACGGAATGGGAGGCAATTTTGCCCAATGCAGTTCCCAGCTTGACTTTTCTCTTTGGCTTAGATTTGGGGATCCTGAGATTTATTTTCCTTTCACAACACTAACTTTGTTAAGAACTACCTGGGGGACTTTATGATACAAGCTGCCCAGGCCTGCTTTTGGGACAGAGCATTACTGCTTTATTTATTTTTTTTTAAATCTACCACATCAAGGCATTGATCACTTCTTTATGTTACAAACATCCCAATTATATTCTTTTAATTACTTGAAAATGTACTATAAATTATTGTTGACTGTAGTCACCCTGTTGTGCTATCAAACACTGGACCTTATACATTCTAACTATATTTTTGTACCATTAACTATACCACTTCCCCATCCCAGCCTCTGGTAACAGTCATTCTACTCTCTATCTCCATGAGTTTAATTGTTTTAATTTTTAGCTCCCACAAATGAGTGAGAACATGCGGTTTGTCTTTCTGTGTCCGGCTTAGTTCACTTAACATAACATACTCTAGTTTCATCCATATTGTTGCAAATGACAGGATCCCTTTCTTTTTGTGGCTGATGAGTTCTCCATTATGTACATATACTATATTTTCTTTATCCATTCATCTGATGTTGGACATTTAGATTAATTCTGTATCTTGGCTACAGCGAATAGTGCAGCAATAAACACGGAAGTGCAGGTATCTCTTCAGTATAGTGACTTCTTTTCTTTTGGGTATATACCTAGCAGTGAGATTGCTGAATCATATGGCAGTTCTAGTTTTAGATTTTTGATGAACCTCTAAACTGCTTTCCATAGTGGTTGTACTGATTTAAATTCCCACAAACAGTGTGCAAGTTTTCTTTCTCCACATCCTTGTTATTGCCTGTCTTTTGGATGAAAGCCATTTTAACTGGGGTGAGATAATATCTCATTGTAGTTTGATTTGCATTTCTGCGGTAATCAGTGATGTTGAGCAAACCTTTTATATGCCTGTTTGTCATTTGTATGTCTTTTGAAAAATGTCCATTCAGATCTTTTATTTTTTAATCAGGTTATTAGATTTTTTTTTTCTCACAGAGTTGTTTGAGCTTTTATGTATTCTGGTTATTAATCCTTTGTCAGAAGAAGAATTTGCACATATTTTTTCCCATTCCGTGGGTTATCTCTTTGCTTTATTGATAGTTTCCTTTGTTGTATAGAAGCCTTCTAACTTGATGTGATCTCATTTGTCCATTTTTCCCTTGGTTGCCTGTATTACGCAAGAAAAATAAGTGCACCCAGATCAACATCCTGGAGCATTTCCCCAATGTTTTCTTTTAGTAGTTTAATAGCTTGAGGTCTTAGATTTCAGTCTTTTTCTTTTCTTTTCTTTTCTTTTTTTTTTTTTTTGAGACTGAGTTTTGCTCGTGTTGCCCAGGCTGGAGTGCAATGGTGCAATCTTGGCTCACTGCAACCTCTGCCTCCTGGATTCAAGCGATTATCCTGCCTCAGCCTCCCGAGCAGCTGGGATTGCAGGCGCCCACCTAATTTTTTGTATTCTCAGTAGAGACAGGGTTTCACCAAGTTGGCCGGGCTGGTCTCGAACTCCTGACCTCAGGCGATCCACCAGCCTCGGCCTCTCAAAGTGTTAGATTTAAGTCTTTTATTCCATTTTGATTTGATTTTTGTATATGATGAGATATAGGGGTCTAGTTTTATTCTTCTGCATATTCATATCTAGTTTTTTTTTTAGCACCATTCATTGAAGAGACTGTCCTTATGTTCTTGGCACCCTTGTCAAAAATAAGTTCACC
>NW_012107408.1:1275800-1301511 GCF_000951045.1 Mandrillus leucophaeus
AAAACGGTTATTTTGATTTCCCTGTCTGAAAGGTCACATTTTTCTGTGTCTCCAGGATTAGTTGCTGGTGCCTTATTTGGTTCGTTGGGTGAAGAAATGTTTTCCTGGATGGTCTTGATGCTTGTAACTTGTTCATCAATGTCTGGGTATTGAAGAGTTAAGTATTTATTCTAATCTTTGCAGTCTGAGCTTGTTTGTACCTATCCTTCTTGAGAAAGCTTTCCAAGTGTTCAAAGGGAATTGAGTGTTGTGATCTAAGTCTTTGGTCACTGCACCTGTGTCTGCATTAGGGGGCACTCCAAGCCCAGACATGCTGACTCTTGCAGCCTTGTAGAAATACCACCTTGGTGGTCTTAGGTAAGAGCCAGGAGAATTCCTTGGATTACCAGGCAGAGTCTCTGATTCTCTTCTCTTACTTTCCCATATACCAACAGAGGTTCTCTCTCTCCCTGTGCTAAGCTGCCTGGAGTTGGGGGAGGGGTGACACAAACACTGTCATGACCACCTCC
Organism: Mandrillus leucophaeus; assembly: GCF_000951045.1. Classification (NCBI taxonomy): domain Eukaryota; kingdom Metazoa; phylum Chordata; class Mammalia; order Primates; family Cercopithecidae; genus Mandrillus; species Mandrillus leucophaeus. The sequence goes on from NW_012107408.1 coordinate 1,276,310, forward strand.
ACTGAAATTGTGCTGGATTATGCTTGAAACCAAACACAGCACTGGACCTCGTCCAAGACCTGTGATAACTATTGCCTGGTTACTGCTGATGTTTATTCAAGGCTCAAGAGCTCTTTAGTCAACAGGTGGTGAATTCTTCCAAGCCTATACCTTTCCCTTTAGGGCAGCAGGTTCCCTTCTGGCCCAGGTTGGGTCTAAGAATTCCGTCTGGGAACTGGGTCCTGGAATTGGGAATTGTAGGGATCTACTTACTCCCTTCCTAAAGCAGGAGTCTCACCTGTGGCCACCCCACCCCAGGCCTGTGAGAAGTACTGCCTGGCTACTGCTGATGTTTATTTTAGGCCCAAGGGCTTTTGAATTAGCAGGTGGTGAACCCTGCCAGGCTTAGGTCTCTCCCTTCAGGGCAGTAGGTACTCATCTGACCCAGGGCATGTCTAGCAATGTTGTCCAGGAGCTAAGGCCTAGATGTGGAGATGTTAGGATTCTCCTTGGTGCTTAATTTTACTGCAGCTAAACTAGTACCCAAATTGCAAGACAAAGACTTTTTAACTCTTCTCTCTCCTCTCCTCAAGGAAAGAGTCTCTGTGAGGCAATGCCTCGCCCTGCTTCAGCTCTCGCTGGTCGGGCTGCAGCAGCTGACCAGCACCGATCGTCCGGCACTCCCCAGTGAGATGAACCCAGTACCTCAGTTGAAAATGCCGAAATCACTGGTCTTCTGTGTCGCTCGCGCTGGGAGTTGGAGACTGGAGCTGTTCCTATTCGGCCATCTTGCTCCGCCTCTCCGGGTTGTCTATTCTGTTCTGTTGGTCTATGTGTCTTTTTTTATGCCAGTAACATACAGTTTTGGTTACTATAGTCTTGTAGTATAGTTTGAAATCAGGTAATGTGATTCTTCCAGTTTTGTTCTTTTTGCTTGGGATGGCATTGGCTATTCTGGGTCTTTTGTGGTTCCATATACATTTTAGGATTATCTTTTCTCCTTCTGTGAAGGATGTGATTAGTATTTTTATAGAGACTGAATTGAATCTGTAGATTGCTTTGGGTGGTATGCACATTTTAACAATATTGATTCTTCCAGTGCATTAACGTGGAATAGCTTTCCAGTTTTTAAAATGTCTTCTTCAAATAATTGCATTGATGCTTTATAGTTTTCACTGGAGAGATCTTTTACTTCTTTGTTTAACTTAATTGCTAGGTATTTTATTTTGTTTGTGGGCATTGTAAATGAAATTACTTTCTTGATTTCTTTTTCAGATTATTCACTGTTGGCATATAGAAATGCCACTGATTTACATATATTGATTTTATGTCCTGAAACTTTACTGAATTTGTGGATCAGTTCTAATAGTTATTTTGGTAGAGTCTTTAGGTTTTTCCAAATATAAGATTATATAATTTGCAAACTAGCATAATTTAACTTCTCCCTTTCCAATTTAACTGCCCTTTGTTTCTTTCTCTTTTCTGATTGCTCTAGCTAGAACTTCCAATACTATGTTGAATAACAGTGGTAAAAGTGGGCATCCTTGTCATATTAGAGGAATGGTGTTCAGTTTTTCCCATTCAGTGTGATACTAACTTTGGGTGTGTCATATATGGCTTTTATTGTGTTGAGGTATGTTTCCTCTACACTCAGGTTTTTTAGGGTTTTTGTCATGAAGAGACTTTGAATTTTATTGAATGCTTTTTCAGCATCAATTGATATGATCATATATTTTTTTCCTTCATTCTGTTGATATGATGAATCACATTGATTGATTTGCATATGTTGAACAATCCTTGAATCCCTCGGATAAATCCCCCTTGGTCATGATGAATGATCTTTTTAATGTGTTGTTGATTTTGGTTTGCTATATTTTGTCAAGGATTTTTGCCTTAATGTTCATCAGAGATATTAGCCTGTAGTTTCCTTTTTCCGATGTGTATTTGTCTGGTTTTGGTGTAAAGGTAGTACAGGCCTTTTATTCCCTTCTCTTCTATGGTTTTTAGAATAGTTTGAGTAGGATTGGTATTAGTTCTTTAAATGTTTGGTAAAATTCAGCATTGATGCCATTGGGTCCTAGGCTTTTCTTTGCTAGGAGACTTTTTATTACAACTTCAGTCTCGTTACTTGTTACTGGTCTGTTCAGGTTCAGGATTTCTTCATGGAATAATCTTGGTAAGTTTTATGTGTTAGGAATGTATTCACTTCTTCCAGGTTTTCCACCTTATTGGCATGTAGTTGCTCATAGATGTTTCCAATGATCCTTTGAATTTCTGTAGCATCAGTTGTAATGTCTTTTTTCTTTAGCTCTGATTTTATTTGGGTTTTCTCTCTTTCCTTAGTTTGGCTAAAGGGTTGTCTATTTTCTTATCTTTTCAAAACCGAACTTTTCATTTCATTGATCTTTTATTTTTTAATTTTAAATTTCATTTATTTCTGCTATAATCTTTCTTTCTTCTACTAATTTTGGGTTTGGTTTGTTCTTGATTTTTCAATTCTTTAAGATGCATCCTTAGATGGTTTATTTGAAGTCTCACTCTTTTGATGTAGGCACTTATAGCTATAAAATTTTCTCTTAGTATTATTTTCACTGTATCTCATAGGTTTTGGTATGTTTTGTTTTCATTATCATTTGTTTCAATAAATTTTTAAATTTCCTTCTTACTTCATTGACCTACTGGTCATTCAGGGGCATATTGTTTTATTCCATGCATTTGTATAATATCCAGAGTTCCTCTTGTTATTGACTTATAGTTTTATTCCATTGTGGTCTAAGAAGGTAGTTGATATAATTTCAGTTTTTTGAATTTCATAAAAGTTGTTTTATGGCCTAATGTATGGTCTACACTTAAACATGGTCCATGTGCTGAGGAGAAGAATGTCTTTTTTGCAGTCATTGGATGAAAATTTCTACAAATATTATTAGGTTCACTTAATCTGTAGTGCAGATTAAGTTCAATGTTTCTTTGTTGATTTTCTGTCTGGATGTTGTGTCCAATGCTGAAAGTGTTACATTTTCCGTCTATTATTGTATTGGGGTCTATCTCTCTCTTTACCTCTAATAATGTTTGCTTTATATGTCTGAAGGCTCCAGTGCCTATATATTTATAATTGTTATATGTGCTTGCTGAATCAACCTTTATAAAATTATATAGTATCCTTCTTTGTCTCTTTTCATGGTTTTATCTTGATATCTCTTTTATCTGATGTAAGTATAGCTACTACTTCTTTTTTCTTGGTTTCCACTTCCATGGAATATTTTTTCTATCCCTTTATTTTCAGTCTGTGTTTTCATAGGCAGTGTGTTTCTTGGAGGCAACATGTTAAGTCTCTTTTTTTATCCATTCAGTCACTCTTTCTGTTTTGATTGGAAAGTTTAGTCCGTTTACATTCAATGTTGTCATTTCTAAGTAAGGACTTACTCCTGCCATTTTGTTATTTGTTTTCTGGTTGTTTTGTGATCTTCTCTTTCTTGTTTCCTTTCTTCTTGTCTTCCTTTTAGTGAAAATTATTTTCTCTGGTGGTGTGTTTTAATTTCTTGAATTTTATTTTTTGTGTATCTGTTTTAAGTTTTGTGATTTGAGGTTACTACAAGGCTTGCAAGTAACATCTTATAACCTATTATTTTAAACTGATGACAACTTAACTTTGATTGCAAAAAGAAACAAACAAGCAAAAAAGAACAGTAAAAAAATTCTACACTTTATCTCCCAGTTCACTAAGTTTTTGTTGTTTCTATTTATATCTTATTATATTGTCTAAGCTCACTTACTCTTTCTTCTGCATGATCAGTTCTTCTGTTAAGAGACTCTGAGGCATTCTTCAATATGTCAATTGCATTTTCAACTCCAGAATTTCTACTTTTTTATTTTTAATTCTTTCAATCTCTTTGCTAAATTTAGTTGATAGGATTCTGAATTTCTTCTCTGCGTTATCTTGAATGTCACTGAGCTTCCTCAAAACGGTTATTTTGATTTCCCTGTCTGAAAGGTCACATTTTTCTGTGTCTCCAGGATTAGTTGCTGGTGCCTTATTTGGTTCGTTGGGTGAAGATATGTTTTCCTGGATGGTCTTGATGCTTGTAACTTGTTCATCAATGTCTGGGTATTGAAGAGTTAAGTATTTATTCTAATCTTTGCAGTCTGAGCTTGTTTGTACCTATCCTTCTTGAGAAAGCTTTCCAAGTGTTCAAAGGGAATTGAGTGTTGTGATCTAAGTCTTTGGTCACTGCACCTGTGTCTGCATTAGGGGGCACTCCAAGCCCAGACATGCTGACTCTTGCAGCCTTGTAGAAATACCACCTTGGTGGTCTTAGGTAAGAGCCAGGAGAATTCCTTGGATTACCAGGCAGAGTCTCTGATTCTCTTCTCTTACTTTCCCATATACCAACAGAGGTTCTCTCTCTCCCTGTGCTAAGCTGCCTGGAGTTGGGGGAGGGGTGACACAAACACTGTCATGACCACCTCCACTGAAATTGTGCTGGATTATGCTTGAAACCAAACACAGCACTGGACCTCGTCCAAGACCTGTGATAACTATTGCCTGGTTACTGCTGATGTTTATTCAAGGCTCAAGAGCTCTTTAGTCAACAGGTGGTGAATTCTTCCAAGCCTATACCTTTCCCTTTAGGGCAGCAGGTTCCCTTCTGGCCCAGGTTGGGTCTAAGAATTCCGTCTGGGAACTGGGTCCTGGAATTGGGAATTGTAGGGATCTACTTACTCCCTTCCTAAAGCAGGAGTCTCACCTGTGGCCACCCCACCCCAGGCCTGTGAGAAGTACTGCCTGGCTACTGCTGATGTTTATTTTAGGCCCAAGGGCTTTTGAATTAGCAGGTGGTGAACCCTGCCTTCAGGGCAGTAGGTACTCATCTGACCCAGGGCATGTCTAGCAATGTTGTCCAGGAGCTAAGGCCTAGATGTGGAGATGTTAGGATTCTCCTTGGTGCTTAATTTTACTGCAGCTAAACTAGTACCCAAATTGCAAGACAAAGACTTTTTAACTCTTCTCTCTCCTCTCCTCAAGGAAAGAGTCTCTCCTGGAGCTGTGGGCTGCCCTGCCTGGAGTTGGGGGAGGGGCGACACAAGCACTCCTTTGGCTGCCCTGGCTGATGTCTCACCAGGTCATGTGCACTCCAGGAATTTTAGTTCATGTGGCCTAGATTGCCTTTCAAGTTTATTTAGAACCCCAGAGCTCTTTAGCCTGTGGTGGTTGGTCTAACTAGCACTCAGGTCCCTACTGCTAAGGTGGATGATTCCCTTCTAGCAAGGGCTGGTCTAAATGCTCCCTGCATGGGTGCCAGCTGAATTCTTCCATGTGTTGCTTTGCTCTGTGACTGCAGAGCACTGACTTCCAGTGCAAAGTCTATAGCCTCTGTGCTCTGCCTCCCCTAAGCACACAGATTGTCTCTCTGCACCACATGGTAATTGAAGACTGTCATTCCTACCTTCTCAGTGCCACTTTCCTCGGTATGATGTTAAAACCAGGAATGGTGATTGCTCACCAGATTTTTGTTGTTGTTGTTGTTCTTTTGAAGGTGTTTTCTTGTGGATAGCTGTTAATTTGGTATTCCTGTGGGGGGCACAATCACTTCAGGGTTCTCTTCTGCCATCTGGCTCCACCTCCCTATAGCATTGCTGCTTTTAAAAAATCTTTCTCTGTGGTTATAATCTGCAGTCCTGTGGATGAACTACTGAGGTAGAGGATGAAGTATGTACAAAAAGATCAGTGACCGAGACTATCATAAAACATTAGAGGAAAACACACTAAAATGGTACATTTTGTGTAGATGGAGAGGAGCCTTACCCTATTCTGCCACCATTTCTGCCAGCAACGGAGGTGTTCTCCCAGCTTCTCCACTCCAGCCTCCAGAAATCCCACTCCTCATGTTGGACCCTGGCCACCTACTAGTACTCTTCCAGATACTGTTACCTCTAGTCTGACCTTGGAAAACTCCTGTGACTCCCTGAGCCTATAATGGGTGGAAGGTCAAGAAAGGCCCTGATAGTAGGGTCAGGACTTCAAGAAGAAAGATGTTCTCACCAACACAAAGGACGTGACCACAGTGCAGCTAGTATTGCGCTATCCTAGGAGCTATAACAATAGCTTTGGGATAGTGAGGACCGGGCACTGTGTTAGTAAATAGTCTGGCTTTCATTTTCTGGTCAACTAGGCTTTCACCAATAATTTTGTCACCTCTTTACCTTGGTAATCTTTCTCTAGGACTTGGAGAACTTCATTGCCAAGTTTGGGGACTCTGGTTTTGTCCTCGTGACCTTGGGCTCCATGGTGAACACCTGTCAGAATCCGGAAATCTTCAAGGAGATGAACAATGCCTTTGCCTACCTACCCCAAGGGGTGATATGGAAGTGCCAGTGTTCTCATTGGCCCAAAGATGTCCACCTGGCTGCAAATGTGAAAATTGTGGACTGGCTTCCTCAGAGTGACCTCCTGGGTAAGGGCTGCCCAGGACTGCTCTTCTCCTTCCACTGACCTGTCTTTGGGGCTCATCTGGGCTCTGACCTTTAGCTGGACATTTGTACCCACTGTTGAATGGCACAGGTGAGGCTCAGTGGACAGAAAAGTAGCAGCCAGTTGGAGTTCTTGGGAAACAAGGCTATACTTCCAATGGGATCAGATGTCAAAGCAGCCATCTTTCCTTCATTGTTTTCTATCCCAGACCTGTTGTCTGCAGTCCTATGTGATATTCCTCTCAAGTCTCTTTAACCCTACTGCATTTGGTCTTGGACAAGGTCACCCAAACAAAATTAAAGACAACCCATCAACTCTGAATGTATATACCAGGGATTGGGAGAGTTGCCACTCGCTTTAGTGACTTTGTGAGCACCAGTTTGGCCACAGGGACTTACACAAACACACATCCACACATAAATGTGGACACATCCTCTTCATTTACTAAGGGTCTGAGCAATTTCTACCATCACAAGATTAATGCCAATGATGTCTTTAGGATGTGCCAACATACCTGTGTGCTAGGCTTAGCAACTTCACAGTTGGTGATTTGGTCTACTGAATCATCTGGGACTAGAGAGCTCCCTCACCCCCAACAGGTTTTCTCCATGCCAAGTGTTGCCGTAGACACTGACTAGAGCAGAGATTCATAACCAAGATTATGGCTCAAAAGAATCTGGGCAATTTAAGAAGTAGATTCCTGGTCCTACTTCTGTAAATATATATTTTAAAATTCTGGGGCCGGGCATATGCCTCCCATTTCAAAGAAGAGACAAGGAGTCTGATGCACATTGCAGTTGAGTGACCCAGGTTGAGATGTGCTTGTCATTATCAACAATCACTTTAGTTAGCTCTAAGTAATGCTGGCATGGAAAGACAGGAACTGGAAATACAGAGGTGAAAGATCCAGTCTACTTTCAAGGGGCTTCTCATATAATTGAGGACACCATACAGCCAATACAAGTTTTATGAGTGACACATGAGTTGTGCTGTCAACAAATATGTCAGAAATACAAGAAAAGGGAAATTAGCTGTCAGTGGATAAAAGAGGGCTCAATATAGACAGACAGAGGAGGTAGAAACAGAGAGACACACAGAATACAGATGAGAGAAGCAAAGAGAGGCACAGGGAGGACAGAGAGAAGGAAGAATGGATGGACAGATAGAGATGGATGCCTTGCTTAACACTCTTCTCTACAGAAGTCACTCAATTCTAAGCCTTAGCTGAGTTTCTGGCTGAGGGAAGATGTTTCCATTTGATAACAATGCTTGGAATCTTGTATCTTGGCACTGTAACCTTGGATGTGTCCCAAGCACAGTCATTAGATACAATGTCTCCAACACACCGCTAGATCCACTTGGCACTTTCTTATCCCCTTCATCTTTGCCTGATATCTTGAATTTTTCATCCTGAAGTGTCCCACCCTCTTTCTTATTTACAACAGCTCACCCCAGCATCCGTCTGTTTGTCACCCATGGCGGGCAGAATAGCATAATGGAGGCCATTCAGCATGGTGTGCCCATGGTGGGGATCCCTCTCTTTGGAGACCAGCCTGAAAACATGGTCCGAGTAGAAGCCAAAAACTTTGGTGTCTCTATTCAGTTAAAGAAGCTCAAGGCAGAGACATTGGCTCTTAAGATGAAACAAATCATGGAAGACAAGAGGTATGCAGCTCTCTGGGGTTGTGGTCGTAATGATGAACGAAGGCAAAAACACTAAGGGTACTGTGGGAGTCTGTTTCCTTGGTTTTGCTTTGTTTTACTTTAGATTAAAACTGTATTTTCTGGGACATGGGATAATATGTGCGTGATGCCAACAGCTGACCTGTGTCCTCTGAGAGCAAGACTAGAGCATTTAAGTTAGATGTTAAGAATCATTTCCTACCTTTTCATTTTGGAGAACCTGGACTATGTGCACAGGGTCTCTGTGAGCTGTATTTCAGGTCAATTGGAATTCAGGTCAGCGGGATTCCAATTGAGGCAGGAGATTGCCTTTCCGTTCCCCAAATACTCCACACTCTTCTCCCCCTTGGCCTTTTGTTTGTGGTGCTGCCTCTTCACATACTGGCTCCTTCGTCACATTCCGGTCTCATCTCCAACCCGTTTCTTCTTAGAGTTCACCTCCGACAGTCCTAAGTAACCTCTTCTCTCACCCACCCCCATTATATCATTTCCTTCTTAACACTTTTTAAGGTCTGCAATTACCTCAGTTATTTACGTGTTTGTTTACAGAGTCTCTTTATGTTGCCCAGGCTGGTCTCAAACTCCTGGGCTCAAATGATCTTCCCGCTTCAGCCTCCTGAGTAGCTGGGATCACATAAGCCACCATACCTGGCTTATGTTTTCATTTATTATTTGTCCCCCTCACCTTCCAACCAGAGACTGGAGAGTTAGCTTAATGAGGACAGCAGCATGTGTCTCTTGTTTTCTGCTGTCTTCTTAGTGCCTAGCACATGGTGTGCCACAAAGTAAATGGTTAATGAGTTTTAGTTAAGTGAGGCAATAGAAGGGGCCCAGTGACCTCCAAGGTAACTAACTACATATCCAGCACAGTGATCTCATGTGAAGAGAAAAATACACCTCATGTAATAAGTGAAAGGCACTGAATAATTTATTGGAGTTTCAAGGGCACAAACCAAAATCAGACCTCAAGGCTTAACATGTATTAGGAGACACTCAGCAATTCTCGCTAGATGACTTAAAACAACCACATAGCTCGTGGTTCTTAGCCCTAAAAGAGTCATTAAATTCCATGGGTTGGTTAACTTCAGATCAGTTGTATATATTTGCAATTTCATGTATTGCCGATGGTCATTTTCTGAAAAATGTGTTTGTAACTTTCACTGGATTTTCAATGACCTAGACCCAAAATGACCATTCTGAGCTAGGATGGTCCTCAGACATTGTACATAACTAGGGCCAGCTTCACAATTTGTAGGACATGGTGTAAAGTAAAAATGTGGAGCCTCCTGTTATAAAGTTTGAGAACTTCGACATGGTGAAACCAAGTACAGGATGCTACTAAGTATGTGGTACAAATATGCAGCCTGTAGCCCAGGAAGTCAGCCCTGGTCAACATGACGTTCTGATGGTGCAGGAATGTGTAGGCTTTAGCTTGTGCCTGACTTTCCCTACAGTGAGATTTGTCACCCCATCTAGAGACTGGCACAATGGAGGTGCTACATGTATATATATAAAAATTACATCATATATAATTTTCCTAGGGTACATCATAAACCTCCTTGGAGTAGGCACTAGTCTTTGTGGACTTAGTCACTTTTTTGAAGTTTAAGACTTTCAGCATTATGCATAGATCTTTGCATGTAGGTGTCATGATTAAATTTCAAGGGGACCCAGATAAATTACGGCAAAGCCAACAAAATTTCCTTGAAACTTAGTCTTTCGTGCATCATATAGAACGGATCACACATTCTAACTCTTGTGAGGTCACATTAGTAATGCCTGCTCTCTGTCTCTCTCAACAGGTACAAGTCTGCAGCAGTGGCTGCCAGCATCATCCTGTGCTCCCACCCGCTCAGCCCCACACAGCGGCTGGTGGGCTGGATTGACCACATCCTCCAGACAGGGGGGGGCGACTCACCTCAAGCCCTATGTCTTCCAGCAGCCCTGGCATGAGCAGTACCTGCTTGATGTTTTTGTGTTTCTGCTGGGGCTCACTCTGGGCACTCTATGGCTTTGTGGGAAGCTGCTGGGTATAGCTGTCTGGTGGCTGTGTGGGGCTAGAAAGGTGAAGGAGACATAAGGCCAGATGTGGCCTTGGCGGAGTCTGTTTGGTGGGTGATGTCACCATTTCTCGGGGGCTTCCCACTAGTTCTGGCAACCCTGTTCTCCAGTCCTTCTAGTTATCTCCTGTTTTCTTGAAGAACAGGAAAAATCACCAAAAATCATCCTCTCCACTTGCTAATTTTGCTACAAACTCATCCTTACTAGCTCCTGCCTGTTAGCAGAATTCTTTTCGGTCTTCTTGCCCTCCTTTGTTTGCCATCAGCAAGGGCTGTGCTGTGATTCTGTCTCTAAGTGACTTGGACCACTGACCCTCAGATTTCCAGCCTTAAAATCCACCTTCCTTCTCATGCGCCTCTCTGAATCACAGCCTGACCATTCCAGACTCCCTGTCCAGATCTTCTCAGCCTCTTTCAGTCACCATCTGTCACGGAATAACACCGAGAAAGACATCTTGCATGTTCTTTCCGTTTCTGTTCTGTTCTCCCGCATATTCTCTTCAATGCTCAGAAACCCTGTCCTGTGCTTGAGAGTTCAGGGCCAGACACACGCTTGCAGGTCTCCACATTGGGTCCCTGTCTCTGGTGCCCACAGAGAGCTCCTTTGCTGATCAGGCATGGAGACTGTAGGTTTCCAGATTTCCTGAAAAGTAAAAGTTCACAGAATTATCTCCTTGCGGCCTCACTAAACATTTGACCAAGAGATTACTGTTCTAGTTGCCCAGAATTCTGTCATCTGGCTACTCAAGGCTATCGGGGAATGAGGCACGTCTGCGCACTGGCACTGGCCAGGATGAAGGCAGCGGGAAGTGAGTGGAGGGTTAGCCAACCTGTAGGGTCTGAAGAATGGGAAAAGTGGCCCCAAATCCTCCAGAATGCTTGACCTGTTGAACCAGATTGTTTTGCTATTTAGTCTTGACCTATATTCATGCAAGTAAGCAGCAAGCAATCATGGGCGGGCTGATAAAGAAACACTTCTGTTTCCTGGTTACAGTCTCTGGCTGGACTTACGGAATCACTGAATTGGCTTCAATGACTTTCTAAGTGTGATAGGGATGCCGAGGTAGGCAGCCAGAGCAGATGATTTCAATCATGGAGCCTCAGGTCCATGTAGATAAGAAGGGGGAATGCAGCTGTAGCTGTGGTTCCAAGGACAGGACTGTGTGTTGTTCTTTGAGGGACCATTACCACAAACCAATGGGCACTAAACCTTAGGTAATATAAGAAGAGTAAAAGACACCCTATTTAGTGTTCTGTAGAAAATGTGATTTGCAAATTGACTCTTTTCAGCCAGTGTGGCTCTGAAGTCCTTAGTGCAAAGGATTTTTTTTTTTTTAGATGGAGTTTCGCTCTTGTCCAGGCTGGAGTAGAGTGCAAAGGCATGATCTCGGCTCACCGCAACCTCTGCCTCTGGGTGTCAAGCTATTCTCCTGCCTCAGCCTCCCGAGTAGCTGGGATTATAAGCATGCACCACCACCCCCAGCTAATTTTGTGGTTTTAGTAGAGACGGGGTTTCTCCATGTTGGTCAGGCTGGTCTCAAACTTCCTACCTCTGGTGATCCGCTTGCCTCGACCTCCCAAAGTACTGGGACTACAGACGTGAGCCACCGTAACTGGCTGGTGCAAAGGATTTTGTACTAATGAGTAGGAGGTATATATCCATATAAAAATGTCCCCACATGTATGGGAGAATGGAGGCTTTAAGCTTACTAATAGGGGCTAGAATTAATCTTAGCATTCATGTTTACTGTTTCCATGTGAAGCCTTCCCACTCTTCGCTAACCTCTTCCCTTTTGACTGACATTAAGGTTTAGAAAATGTGTAGGTTGGTATCAGGATGGAGGAAGGAGCACACCATGGGGACTTTTCCCTTCTGGGGCCTCCACAATCTGCATGTAATGAAATGTTGCATGTGTGATAAACAAGAAGAGCACATAACACCCAAAGAACCCATAACTTCCCAAGAGATGAAACTCCAGATTGCAGCGGAGCTCCCTCCTGAAATCCTGCTACCAGCTTTTATGGGCACTAATGAGTCTGTAAATATTGTGCTTGTGAAGCAGGCTCAATGTGTACTGGTTCCCAGTTTTTCTGAGTATAGTGAGACAGATCATCTCTCCACACACGAGTTAGATGAAGTGCACCTGTTATTATAGATCGGCAGCAAGGGACAACAGAAGTCCAGGATTCATTGCCAGCTGATCCCCCAAGGCTCAGGGACTTCCCCAGGGTGGACAGCATCTCATCTGCCTGTGCCCCACTTGCACCACAGCTGAGGCTCACAGGGAAGCAGCCCACCCTGGTTTTATACCTCAGAGACAGCATGACATACTGGGCTACAGTGCGGAAAGACCTCCTGTTTTGGGGGGACTGGAACAGAGCCCTGTCTGTTTCAGCCAGACCCTCCCTATATCCAGATGTAGCTGATCCAGCACATTCTGCATTATTCTTGTGACCTGCAAACCGTAGCTACAATACTTTTCACCATGCCCGAGGGGACTATACCACAAGGAGGACGAGCAGGCCTGCATGGGCAGTAACCTAGCCTGGGATCCTGGCATCAAGGTTAGAAATTGCTAAAGGGCTCAAAGAAGATTCTTTCAGTGGCCCCACTGTCTGCAATCAGATCTTCTCTATCTGCGTTTCAGCAGTACCTGAGTTGTTTATCCAGGTATAGCAGGAGTTATTGGCAGTTGCATACACTCTTCCCAGTTGGGCTAAAAGGTGGTCTAGAGCGATTCTGTTGTCTACAATAATCTTCCCAAGAGAGTTGAAGGATGTCTGCTGGGCTACCAAAGCAGTGGCAGGAAAGGAAGCAACATCTGCCATGGTCAGGGACAGGCTTATGATCATTTATTTAGGAGTGCTGACTCCTATGCATGCTATTATAGATCTCATAATGTAAACCCAGAGTCACTTATACCTTCTGATATACCTCTAGTTGGCCAGGTGTACAGCTTTAGTCTGCTGGCCCAGTGATGAATCTCATTCCCAGGAGTTGTATATAGGGGCACCCCCAGCATGCAGGACCCCACCATCCACTAGATTTCCAGGCACAGACGTTGCTCATCCCATTCTTGGGTCACCTTCAGACTGCCCATAAAGAAATATGTAGCTCTCAGGTGTACATAGCACCCTTTATCCCGTTTTATTGTTCAGTGGCCTACTCATGGGTATGGAGGCACAGCCATTTGCAGCTAAGTCATAGTTGCATGAGCTCAGTTTCACCCCTACACTATTGTTTATCAGGTCCCTTCAGAAAGGGCTAGCATTATTGCAGTCCTTGTTTTCATCTTTGCCACTGGGACACTTATCTTTTGTGTAATCAAATAAAAGTAGTGTATCAGGCCGGGCACAGTGGCTCATGCCTGTAATCTCAGCGCTTTGGGAGGCTGAGGTGTGTGGATCACCAGAGGTCAGGAGTTCAAAACCAGCCTGGCCAACATGGCGAAACCCTATCTCTACTAAAAATACAGGTGGGCGCCTGTAATCCCAGCTACTTGGGAGGCTTATGCAGGAGAATTGCCTGAACCCAGGAGGCAGAGGTTGCAGTGAGTTGAGATCATGTCACTGCACTCTAGCCTGGGTGCAGTGGCATGATTTTAGACTCTGTCTTAAAAAAAAAAAAGAAAAAGAAAAAAAGAAAGTAGTGTGTTAAATTGTTAGCCCACCAAGGTTTTACTAATTGTGGTCATGACATTTTGCCACCTTAGGTCAATTAAGCTGAAACAGGACACCTCTGGTTCCTTTTCATGGCAGGATGAGAGGGCCACTGTGGTCTGCAACAGAATAAGGTACAGGGTGGCTGATCCAACAGTTCATCAGTTGACCCATTGTATTAGGCCATTCCTGCATCACTATGAAGGAATACCTGAGACTGGGTAACTTACAAGAAAAAAATGTAATTGGCTTATGATTCTGCAGGTTTCACAGGAAACATGGCATCAACATCTGCTTCTGGGGAGGCCTCAGGAAATTTTCACTCAGGGCAGAAGTTGAAGCGGGAGCAGACACTTCACATGGCAAAAGCAGGAGTGAGAGGGTGGAGGGAGGTGCCACACTTGACAACAACCAGATCTTGTGAGAACTCAGTAACTATCGTGAGGCCAGCACCAAGCCTTGAGGGATCTTCCCCCAACACCCAAACACTTCCCACTGGGTGGCACCTCCAACACTGGGGATTGCATTTCAACATAAGATTTGGTGGGGACACAGATCCAACCCATATCACCCATGGTGACCACAGCTTGGGAGGACCTAAAGAAGGCATTGTGCTTCCAGGCCTCTGCTGCCATGTCCTTGTGGAGAAAATAGAATGACAGGTTGGTGCCCCACCCCCACCCCTTCTGGAGTATCTCATGTTCCCTACCTATTGGATAGGAGTTGGTCTCAGTTGGTGTAGCACCCAGTCCAGAGGCTACTATCTCTTTGGCACCCACTGCCCTTGTTGCTTAACCTAGACCTGTCAGCCTCTGTTTTCCAGTCCAGAAAGGGAGGAAACACACTGTAAAAACTTGACATGTCTGAAAACACCACTCACCTGACTGGAAAGATCAGATGTCCCTGGAGCCAATAGAGGGACCTGTGCACGATAGTATTCCTTGGTCCTATCCATTACTCTATGAGACTCCATATAGGGGAGTTAACAGCGGAAACATCAGCTCCAGGTTAGATTTCGTAAGCCCTGTCTGGGGTACTATGGAGGCCCAAACCACAATCCACCCCTGGGAGGTGCATTCTAAAGGGAGAAAGGAAAAAGAATGGTTGAGAATATTGTGACTGGGATTTCACAGATGCAACCTAATCAAGCAGCTGCCTGATCCACCTCTACCCTCACCAAGCCCAGTGTCTCCCGACATGCACTCAGGTCTGTGCTTCCCTGGCCCTGGAGAGCAGTGTTTGGTGTCCTTACTGCCCTACTCGGATAGGGGTGCTATCCCACTATCAGACTGTTCCTTGGTCAGAGTGTATATCCAAAAAGATGATATAAATTCTTTTCATGGGTGGCCATGGTAGTCCCAGCATCCACACAAGTGACAGATATTTCTCCCTTTTAGGCAGTGAGCTGGTTATACTCTTTGTTCCTATGCAGAAGTCCTTTAATAGTTCAGTCACTCGGTTGCCATTTTCCTGACCTGATAGTGAACAGCCCGTCGGTCAAAAAGTATGTATTAAGATATGGTAGCAGGGGTGACTGGCATGGCCATCACCATTGTGTGAGGTTGGCCTGGGCAGAACATCTATGTCCTATATAAGTGAAGAGATGGCCATTCACTGGCTGGCCATCTGTAAATTACATCTGGGAAACCACAAGAGACCCCATCTGCTTGTAGTTTTCCAGAGCCATCTGTAAACCAAGAAATGCCAAGTGGCCTTGGCATTCAGCCTGCAACAGTCCACTGTTAGTCTTCATGCCCTGAGGCCTTTTTGACCAGTCAAATTGGGCTGTTAAATTGCAATAGAATGTTTTGTATCGAATCCAGAATTAACAAAGCAATGTGCAATTCTGCAGTCACTATGCAGTACGGCTTTTGTTGAATAACCCACTGGGACTTGGGTAGCTTAGGTGACAGGCAGGAGTGGATATGTCCCATTGTTATGGCTTAAATTCTTGGCTGTGAGGGGCAGAGCCTCTCAGGCAGCAGTGATGTTCTGTACCAGAGCAGCCAACATGTCAATGCCTGTAACAATGCACTCAGGGTAGGAACCGCAGTCGTTGCCACACAAAATGGCACAAAAAGCTCCTTTTATGCTTGACAGCAGTATAGGACCACTGGTGTCTTGTGGGCACCTGGAGACCTTAACCTTACCCCTAATTGCACCATCCAGCCAGACATTTGGGTCTGCATTATCCCTTTATCAAACAACCACACCAACCACGCTGTGTGAGACTTCCCTGGACTTTCTCCGTATCTGCCTTTTGAAAAGAAAGTCTCCCTCTTGGTCAGGTCCCACATCTCGTGTGCGTTCTCACTCAGAGACCTCAGGGATCATCTGAGACTGTCTTTCCTGTTCCCTCTCAAGTGCCTCAGGCTGCTGCTGAGTTCCCACTCCTGGAAGTTGCTGGCCCCAGTAATGAGTGATTACATAAGTGCCCCCAAACCAGAGGATTATGAGCTGCAGTCATGTTTCCACATCCCTTTCTGCTGCCTGTGTTCATGCAGCCAGCTCGTTCACATCTTTGTGGGTGACTTTTGTTCCACTTCTCACTGTTCTGTCCTCAGAAAATTTCCAGATACATGTTCAGACCCTGCAACCCAGATTGGCCTTTCCACCATGTGTTAGAAACGGTAGGGTATCACCCCTCCTGTTTCACTAATAAGCCATGCTTCTGTCAGACCGAGCTATGCTTGCTGTGCCAACTTTGTTAAACAGGTTCACTGTGCACGGGTTAGTAACTTATCTGAGTCCAGTGAGACAGAACCAAGCCTTCACCTCTAGCAAGCGACATGAAGTGGGTTTATTACTTACAGATAGGCAGCAAGGAGGCCTAGATTCACGTGGAACTGATTCCCCACAGCTCAGGAAAGCTGCCCATTGTTGATGGAATCTCCATTTAGTGCGCCACACTTGCGCAGCAGATGAGAGACCCCAGAAAGCAGCCCAGCCTGGGTTTTATACCTGAAGGCAACGTGACATACTGGGCTAAAGACTGAAGGACATCCTGTTCTAGAGGTGGGGGCATGGGAACAGAGCCCGGGCTGTCCCAGTCAGCTCCTCCCTGTCTCAAGATGTTGCATTCCCAGTATACTATTCTACAATTATTCTTGAGATCTACAGGAGAGACATGATAGGAGAACTGAATCAGCCCAAGGCCATCTAGAGAACTGTCCTGCAGTGTAGGGAAAGAGAAAAGGACTATGGATGGCCTACAGATGAGTTAAATGTATGTCCAGGAAGAGACGGTCTACATTGCATATGAAAATTCTGAGAAAAAGTCCTCGGAGATCAAAACTTTGATGATAGGAAAAGGACACGGAAGCATTAGGGACCCTTGGTGACAGTCTGGAGAAGTCTTCATTTCCAAGGGAGGAGAGAGTGAAAGAAAAGAGGGGGCCATTCTTTGGATACTGGATGATGAAGAAAAAATATGCAATAGGAGGGAATGTGTGGTTCTGCAGAGGACAGACAAGTAGGAAGTTGGACAATGCAACCTCCTAACCCCAATCACCCCACAACAAAATCCATGCATTAAGGAGATCGCAACTCACCATACTCCACCCTACCATATAGAAGTCTTAAAATTGAGGGTAAAGCTTCAGCGAAAATCTCAAGTGAAAAATGGGCAAGTAGTCAGTCTCCTTGCCACCATGTCTCAGCTGGAGCAGTCACCAGAGCTTTGTGAGTCCCCGAGTCCACAGGAATGCCCACCTCTGCACCCGCCATGTCCCAGAGCCTGCTGGAGCCACTAGGGGCTCCCGGGGCCTCAGGCCTGGCTCAATGCAGGCCTCCTCCTTTCTTTGCCACCCCAGGCTGGAATGGGTGCCTTCCCTCCTCCAGGATGGTAGGCACGGGTGACTGGTGGTCGCCTCATTCCTCTGAGGGGGATGGGGAATCAGGAATGTGAGGGTCACAGGGAGCTCCCTGGGCTCCCTGCTAACTTCTCCATAAAAGTTGTTGGTGATGAGCAAGACAAAATAACTAAACACTGGTGGGTCTGCTCTATTCCATTCTCTTCTGTTCTGTTTTAGGGGTATGTAAGGGTGGGAGAGGTGTGATCTTGCTGTGGTGTGACTCTGACAAGGAAGCAGCCTACCAGACCTCGTTTCAGAATCTTACTGGATTTTTGCTTCCTCAGGCTGGACACTGAACTCTGCTGTGCTTTATGATTGAGCTGAAGTAGGTGTTTGGATGGTCCAATCAAGTCTGCTTTCCACAGCTTCCAAGCTCACTGAGCACAGAGACCATCTGTTTTCTGGACACTCTGTTTATCTAACTGCAATTGTACTCTCCTTTGAGGATTCTCGACACTAGTGTTATTCAAATATCCCAATAGACTAACAAATGAGAAGAAACTTGAAAAAAATGGGCAAAATCTAAGAGCATAAAATTTACACACACACGTCTGTGTGCACACATGCATCACGTAAGTGACCCTTAAACACATGAAAAGATGCTTGCCTTTGCTTGCTTTCAGAGGAAGGCAAGTTAAAACTACATTATGATACTGTTTCTCACTAGATCGGCAAACATTAAAAAGATTTAGTAACACTCTGTGGTGAGGCTGTGAGGATACAGGCTCTGTCAGCATTGCTGGTGGGGAAACAAAATGGTAGAACCTTAGGGAGGAGAATTTGGCAATATTTAACAAAACTACACAACACAAACATCTAGGAATTTTCCTTGAAGATTTGGATCTCCAACAAGATCCAAATACATCTGCTTATTGTAGCATTATTTACCATACATTGAAAAATATTAGGAACATCCTAAATGCCCATATATAGGAGATTAGTTGAAGAATCCATGGCACAGTCATACAATGGAATACTATACAGCCATGTAAATGAATTAGAAAGCTTTCTATAGAGTGAAATGTTGTGGGTTCTAGGAGACGGTTTATTCTTTGAAAGAATTTATAATACCTTTTGTGTATCTGCTTAGTTTTGCAAAAAGAAATAAGGAAGGATAAATTAGAAAATAATGAGACTGGCTATCTCCAGGGCCTGGGTGGAAACAAGGAAGGGATTGGGGAGGAGGTGACTTTTCCTTTTTAGATAGGTTTGACATCTAGAATTATGCTATTATGTTACACAGTTGTAAACCTAAATTAAAGAATGGAGACTAAATGGAATCAACATAAAAATAAATTGGCTATATTTCAATAAATAAGATAACCATACTTAAAAAGAAGATAAGTAATATATATACATTTTGAATCTATCTATCTATCTATCTATCTATCTATCTATCTATCTATCTATCTACCTATCTATCTCTATCTCCCCAGTCTAAAGACAAAAACAAGTACAAATAAATCTTGAAGTCTAACCAGTGTTGTAGTGTTGTTTAAATCATGATGAAATACAGATTACATAGAATTTACTACTTCAACCATTGAAAAGTGCACAATTCGGTGGCATCGCATAGAGTCTTATTGTTGTGCAGCCATCACCACTATCTATCTTCAGAACTCTTTCATCATCCCAAACTGAAACGCCTTACTTATTAAAGAATAACTCCCCTTATTTCTTCCCCCTAGCCCCTGGTAGTCTGCATTCTACTTTCTGCCTCCATGAATTGACTATTCTCCATACCTCATTAAGTGGAAGTAGGTTTGATTTTACCAGTGGCATGAGTTAGAAAATTTGGCATTGTGTTCTGATTGTAGGATTGAGCAAATGTGTAAATATATTGAAAATATCAAGAGTCAGATTGCTCACTGTCAGAAAGAAGACCCAATATAGAGAGGAAGAAAACTGGCAGGAACCCTGTGGTATTGAACTGAAATAATGGAACTTGAGTTATTAGTATGAACTCATGGTTTTTAATAAATATGTATAAATAGATGTAAATATATTTGTGTATCTGTACACTTCAGGGCCTAGACCTTCTTTTCTGGCTAAAAAGTAAGAACGTGCTTAAAAACAGAAGGAGGATGTAAACAAACCTAACAAAAAAACACACAGGCCCATTTTGTAAGGCTACAACAACTCAAACCTGGGACAATTTTAGCATTAAAATAAATATGATAGTTCTTGCAGTGCTGGCTTAGTAGTGGTGAATTCTCTCAGCATGTATTTGTCTAAAAAAGACTTTATCTTTTCTTCATTTATTAAGTGTAGTTTCTCTGGATACAGAATTCTTGGTTGAAAATTGTTTTGTTTCAGGAGGCTAAAGATAGGACCCCAATTCCTTCAATTAGCTTGCAGGGTTTCTGCTGAGAAATCTCCTATTAATCTGACAGGCTTTCCTTTATAGGTTACCTGATGCTTTATCCTCACAGCTCTTAAGATTCTTTCCATCATCTTGACTTTAGATAACATGATGACTATGTGCCTAGGTGATGATCTTTTTGTGGTATATTTCCCAGATGTTTTTTAAGCTTCTAGTGTTTGGATGTCTAGATCTCTGGCAAAGCTGGGGATATTTTCCTCAATTATTCCCTCAAATATATTTTTCAAACCTTTAGATTTCTCTTCTTCCTGGGGAACAGCAATTATTCTTAGGTTCAGTTATTTAACATAATCCAAAACTTCTTGTAGGCTTTGTTCATCTTTTTAGGTTCTTTTTCTTTTATCTTTGTTGAATTGGGTTAATTTGAAAGTCTTGTCTTCGAGGTCTGAAGTTCTTTCTTCTACTTGTTTGATTCTATTGCTGAGACTTTCCAGTGCATTTTGCAATTATCTGTGCCCTTCATTTCCAGAAGTTGTGATTGCTTTTATTTCTGCTATTTCACTGGAGATTTTTCCATTCATATCCCGAGTCATTTTTTGATTGCTTTGAGTTCAGTTTCACTTTTCTCTGGTGTCTCCTTGATTGGCTTAATAGTCAACCTTCTGAGTTCTTTTTCTGGTAATTCAGAGATTTCATCTTGGTTTGGATACATTGCCTGTGAGCTAGTGTGATCTTTTGAGGGTGTAAAAGAACCTCGTTTTGTCATAATACTAAAATTGTTTTTCTGATTCTTTCTCATTTGGGTAAACTATGTCAGTGGGAAGATCTAGGACTCAAGGGCTGCTGTTCAGGTTCTTTTGTCCCAGAGGGTGCTCCCTTGATATAGTACTCTCCCATTTCCCCTAGGGATGGGGCTTCCTGAGAGCCAAACTGCAGTGATTGTTATTTCTCTTCTGGATCTAGCCACTGAAGAAAGCTACCAGCCTCCAGACTGGTACTGGGGAGTGAGTGTTTTCAGAGTCTTGTAATGTGATCTGTCTTCAGGTGTCTCAGTCGTGGATACCAGCACCTGCTCCAGTGGAGATAGCAGGGTAGTGAAGTGGACTCTGTGAGCGTCCTTGGTTGTATTTTTGTTAAATGCACTGGTTTTGTGTTGGTTGCCCTCCAATCAGGAGGTGGCACTTTCAAGAGAACATCAGCTGTGGTAAAATAGGAGGAATCCGGTGGTGGGCAGGGCCATAGAAGTCTCAAGAGATTATGTCCCTTGTATTCTAAAAGAAACTCTAAATATTGAAACAAATCTTTGAAATATACCAAAATAGGATCTTCTTAAACAACACAATGAAAAAAAGAAGCCAAGGCATACAGGCAACAAATAATGTGATGAATAGAATAGTATCTCACATCTCAATACTAACGTTGAATGCAAGTGGCCTAAATGCTTCACTCAAAAGACACAGAATGGCAGAATGGATAAGAATTCACCAACCAAGTATCTGCTGGATTCAAGAAACTCACCTGACACATAAGGATTCACAGAAACTTAAGGTGAAGGAGTAGAAAAAGATATTCTATGCAAATGGACACCAAAAGTGAGCAGGAGTAGCTATACTTATACAAGACAAAACAGACTTTAAAACAACAGCAGTTAAAAAAAAGACAAATAGGCACATTATATAATCATAAAAGGACTAGTCCAACAGGAAAATATCACAATCCTAAATATATATGCACCTAACACTGGTGCTCCCAAATTTATAAAACAATTACTATTAGATCTAAGAAATAAGATATATGGCAACATAATAATAGTGGAGGACTTCAATACTGCACTGAATCAGCATTAGACAGGTCATCAACACAGAAAGTCAACAAAGAAACAATGGACTTAAAGTATACCCTAGAACAAATAAACTTAACAGATATTTACAGAATGTTCTACCCAACAACTGCAGAATATACATTCTATTCATCAGCACATGGAATAGTCTCTAAGACAGACCATTTGATAGGCCACAAAACAAGTCTCAACACATTTTAAAAAATTGAAATTACAGCATGTACTCTCTCAGACCACAGTGAAGAAAACTGGAAGTCCACTCCAAAAGGAACCCTCAAAACCATGCAAAAACATGGAAATTAAATAACCTGCTTCTGAGAGATCATTGGGTCAACAATGAAATCAAGATGTAAGTTAAAAAATTATTTGAACTGAATGATAATAGTGACACAACCTATCAAAATCTCTGGGATACAGCAAAGGCAGTGCTAAGAGGAAAGTTCATAGCATTAAATGCCTACCTCAAAAAGTCTGAAAGAGCACAAATAGATAACCTAAGGTCACACCTCATGCAGCTAGAGAAACAAAAACCAAACCCAAACCCAGCAGAAGAAAAATAACAAGATCAGAGCAGAACTAAATGAAATTGAAACAAACAAACAAAAAATCCAAAAGATAAAGCAAAAAGCTGGTTCTTTGAAAAGATAAACACAATTGATAAACCATTAGCAAGATTAACCAAGAAAAGATGAGCGAAGAACCAAATAAGCTCAATTAGAAACAAAACTATTGGGAAAAAGCTGAGTGTTGGAAAGAAAACTGAGGCAGGGCATGCATGTCTGACATAATGTCCTCTGGAATGTGTCTAGACTTGCTGGCTCCTTGCTTCTAGCCCTCCTAGGCTCCTAGATGGATTGTATTCACATTATCTCAAGTAGCAGAACATGTTCCTTGTAAATGCTAAACCGTCACAGCTGTAGCTCATGCTCCTGCCCTTTTGACCACCACATTCTCACCACCTGTTTCTTTGTTGGATTACCAATAAATAGCGTGGGCTCCCAGAGCTCAGGGCCTTCTCAGCCTCCATGATTGTGATGGCCCCCTAGTGCCCACATTTCTGTCTCAAACTGTCTTTTCTCAATCCTTTGACTCCGCCGGACTTTGTCACCCCCAGGACCTTGTGTTGGATCTGATCACCCAAACACTAAACAGCAGATATTACAATAGATACCACAGAAATACAAAAGATCATTCAAGGCTACTATGAACAGCTTTACACACATAAAGTACAAAACCTAGAGGAGGTGGGTAAGTTCCTAAAAATATACAACCATCCTAGAGTGAACCAGAAAAATATAGCAATTCTGAACATACCAGTAACACTCAGTAAAATTGAAATAGTGATTAAGAAATTACAAAAAAAAAAAAAAAAAAAAAAAAAAAGCCAGGACCAGACAGATTCACAGCTGAATTTTATCAGACATTCGAAGGATTGGTACCAATCTTATGGACACTATTCCAAAAGATAGAGAAAGAGGGAATCCTTCCTAAATCATTCTGTGAAGCTGGTATTACCCTAATACCAAAGGACAGAACATAGCAAAGAAAAGAAAACTACATATCAGTGTCTCTGATGAACATAGAGATGCAAAAGTCCTCAACAAAACACTAGCTAACTGAATACAACAGCATATCAAAAAGATAATCCACCATCATCAAGTAGGATTCATACCAGGGATGCAGGGATGGTTTAACATCTACAAGTCAATAAATGTGATACATTACATAAACAGAGCAAAAATCACATGATCATCTCAGTAGATGCAGAAAAAGCATTTGACAAAATCCAGCCTTCTTTATGATTAAACCCTCAGCAAAATCAACATAGAAGGGGCATCCTTTAAGCTGATAAAAACCATCTATGACAAACCCACATTCAACATTATAATAAACAGGGAAAAATTGAAAGCATTCCCCCTGAGTACTGGACTAAGACAAGGATGCCCACTTTCACCACTTCTATGCAACATATTACTGGAAGTCCTAGCCAGAGCAATGAGACAAGAGAAAGAAATAAAGGGCATCCAAATCAGTAAAAAGGAAGTCAAATTGTCCCTATTTACTGATGACATAATCGTATATGTAGAAAACCCTAAAGACTCATCCAAAAAGCTCCTAGAACTGGTAAATGAATTCAGCAAAGTTTCGGGATACAAAATTCAAGTACACAAATCAGTAGCCCTGCTATATATCAATAGCAAACAAGCCGAGAATAAAATCAATAACTCAATCCATTTTCTAACAGTTGCAAAAAAAAAAAAAAGTACTTAGGAATATATTCAACCAAGCAGGTGAAAGTCCTCTACAAGGAAAACCAGACAACACTGCTGAAAGAAATCATAGATGACACAAAAAAATGGAAACACATTTCATGCTCATGGATGAGTAGAATCATTGTGAAAATGACCATTCTGCCAAAAACCATCTGCAAATTCAATGCAATTTCCATCAGAATACCACCAGCATTTTTCACAAACTAGAAAAAAAAATTCTAAAATGTATATGGAATCAAAAAAGAATCCACATAGCCAAAGCACGACTAAGCAAAAAGAAGAAATCTGGAGACATTACATTACCTGACTTTAAACTATACTATAAGGTCACAGTCCCCAAAACAACATGACACTGGTGTAAAAATAGACATACAGACCAATGGAACACAATACAGAACTCAGAATCCAAATACTTACAGTCAACTGGTAGTCAACAAAACAATCAAAAACAAAATGTGGGGAAAAGATGCCCTATTCAACAACTGGTGCTGGGATAATTGGCAAGCCACAGGAAGAAGAATGAAACTGGATCCTTATCTCTTACCTTATACAAAAATCAACTCAAGATGGATCAAGGACTTAAATCAAGACATGAAACCATAAAAATTCTAGAAGATAATGTTGGAAAAACCCCTGGACATTGGCTTAGGCAAAGACTTCATGACCAAGAATCCAAAAGCAGATGCAACAAAGGCAAAGATTAATAGATGGGACCTAATTAAACAAAAAACCTTTTGCACAGCAAAAGAAACAATCTGCAGATTAAACAGACAACCCACAGATTGGGAGAAAATCTTTGCAATCTATACATCTGACAAAGGGCTAATATCCAGAATCTGCAAGGAACTCAAATGAATTAACAAGAAAAAAACCAAATAATACCATCAAAGTGGGCTAAGGACGCAAATAGAAAATTCTCAAAAGAAGAAATACAAATGGCCAATAAACATGGAAAAATGCTCAATATCACTAATGATCAGGGAAATGTAAATCAAAACCATAATGTGATACCACCTCACTTCTGCAAGAATGGCCATCATCAAAAAAAAAAAAAAAAAAAA
>NW_012107408.1:1301826-1335780 GCF_000951045.1 Mandrillus leucophaeus
TTTTTTCCCTCTGTCACCAGGTTGGAGTGCAGTGGCGCTATCTCAGCTCACTGCCACCTCCACCTCCTGGGTTCAAGCGATTCTCCTGTCTCAGCCTCGTGAGTAGCTGGGACTACAGTCACATGCTCGGCTAATTTTTGTATTTTTAGTAGAGACGGGGTTTCACCATGTTGTCTAGGATGGTCTCGATCTCCTGACCTCGTGATCTGATCTCCTCAGCCTCCCAAAGTGCTGGGATTACAGGCATGAGCCACCATACCCAGTCAAAAAGGGAACACTTTTACACTGTTGGTGGGAATATAAACTAGTACAACCACCATGGAAAAAGTGTGGAGATTCCTTAAAGAACTAAAAGTAGATCTAACACTTGATCCAGCAATCAATCCCTCTCCTGGGTATGTACCCCGAGGAAAAAGTCATTATACAAAAAAGATACTTGCACATACATGTTTACAGCAGCACATTTCACAATTGTAAAAATATGGAACCAGCCCAAATGTCCATCAATTGACAAGTGTATAAAGAAAATGTGATACATATATACACACCGCAGAATACTGCTCAGCCATAACAAGGAACAAAATAATGGCATTTGCAGCAACCTGGATGGAATTGGAGACCATTATTGAAAGTGAAGTAACTCAAGAATGGAAAACCAAATATTGTATGTTCTCACTCATAAGTGGGAACTCAGCTATAAGGACACAAAGGCGTAAGAATGATACAATGAAATTTGGGGACTCAGGGGAAAGGTTGGGAAAGGTATGAGGAATAAAAGCTCACACATTGGGTACAGTGTACATCGCTTGGGTGATGGGTGCACCAAAATCTCGGAAATCACCACTAAAGAATCTATTGATGTAACCAAACAACACCTGTTCCCCCATAAACCTATTGAAAGAAAAAAAAAATGATAGTAATATATTATACCTCATTCAGTGAATTTAATATCCATGATTTGCTACTGATATGAAATAGATAGGTAAATAGATGAATTGACAGACAGATAGATAAGGGATAAGGGAAAGTTCTTCCTTACAACTGAATGCTAATCTAATAAATATTGAAGGAATAATGGGTTTAGAAAAATCACCATTTTGCAACCATCATCCTAACAGCTAACTTTGCAAGAATCATTCATGGATGCTAATGGTAGTGGATACAAATTTGATGATATTTCATAATTTCAAAATATCACTTCACTCAGTAATTATAAAAGGGAAAATAATAACTACCAATAAATGGACTTAATGAATGTAACCAGTTCAACAGTATCACCAACCTCAGAACAGACAGACATCACGTGACTGGGCTGTTGAGTGAGGTCTCTTCACTGTGGCTCATTGGAACTTCCCTGTTTTTAGCACTGAGGTTCATAAAATTTCAAATCTTCCAGGGCAGTTATTGTAGAAATATTCATACACACAAGTTTCAGATTATTTGCTATAGAGTTTATAGATATAGACAGATATCTATATTTTATAGATATAGACAGATATCTATATCTGTCTCTTACTGGATAACGATATTATTCACTATGACAGGGAACATGAATGAAATTGTGACTCTTTCTCCACAATTTGAAAACTTCAATTAGCAATACATGTACAGACTTGTATGTCTCTTAAGCTTCACAACTGTCAAAAATTAACTATAGAATATTTTGACTATGCTTATAATTTGTTTTTGATAAAAATCCCACCCTGCACTTTTGCAATCCATGATTTGGTTTACACTTTAAGGAGACCTGCATACATATTTATGCATGCATGGCAGTTTTCTCACTGGTATTCTGCCCAGCAGTCCTGGACTTTGATATCTGATTTCCCAGTTCTGCAAGTTCACTGTACCCTGCCTGGGTTCCTCCTCTCTGCACAGCAGTTCAAAAAGAACCTCCGGGGAGAAAATAAGAGCCATTGGGAGGCTCTCCTCAAGTATTCCCCTCCTTTCAGGCATCACAGTTCTACACCACTTGCTGTCCGACATTTGAAAACAATTGTCTCCTAGGTACCTGACTAGTTTTGTAGGCAGCGATGGTAGGAAGGACAATCTGGTTATAATAAGTACTCTGCTGTGAATGAAAGGAGGAATCTACTTATTTGAGTTTTAACTAAAACTTTTAATACTTTCTTAAGGCTCTAAGTGAGGCTTCATGGATAAAACAAAAGAAGACTGTACTAGTTTTCTCCTTCTGTGTGATAAATTATCACTAACTTAGGAACTTAAAGCAGTGCAAATTTATTATCTCATGTTTATAAACTCAGATTTCAGTTTACGTGGGGCTAGAGTCTGGAAATGGTTCAGTTAGGTCATCTGTTCAGGATCTCACCAGGTGAAATCAAGATTTTGGTCAGCTGTATCCTTATTTAAAGGTTTAATTAGGGAAATGTTCAGTTCCAAGCTCCCTTAGATTGTTGGCAGAACTTAGTTATTCGCTGTTGTAGGACCGAGGCCTTCAGCTCTCTAGAGGATGATAGCTGTTTCCGTCCACATGGTCCACTCTACAACATGGTAGGGTGCTGCCTCAAAGCCAGCAGAAGAGTGTCTGCTGCTGCTTTCAATCTATATTAAGGACTCAACTGATTAGTTCAGGCATACCCAAGATAATCTCCCTTGTTATTAACTTAAACTCAACTGATTAATGACCTTAATTTCATATGAAATATTCTTTTGACATATAAAGTGACATAATAACAGGAGTAATGTCCCATTATATTCACAGATTCTACTTACATTTAGGTGAAGGCTGTATAAGCCCACTCCTACATTACTACACAGAAGTATTTGAGACTAAATAATTTATAAAGAAAAGAGGTTCAATTGATACTGGTTCACAGTTCTTCAGGACATATGGGAACCAAGATTCTGGCATCTGTGTAAATTATGGGGAAGTCTGAGGAAGCTTACAATAATGGCGGAAGCCAAGGGGGAAGCAAGGCATCTTCATATAGTGGAAGCAGGAGCAGAAGAGAGACTGGGGAGGTGTTACGCACTTTTAAACAACCAGATCTCATGAGAACTCACTGTCACAATGATAGCACCAAGAAAGATGGGGTTAAACCATGACAAACCACCCCCGTGATCCAATAATCTTCCACTAGGCCTCCAACATTAGAAAATACAATTCAATATGAGATTTAGGAGAGATCACAGATCCAAACCATATCACTCCATCCCTGGTGCCTTCAAATATCATGTCCTTCTCACATTGCAAAATACAATCCTGATTTCCTCATGGTCCCCCAAAGTCTTAACTCATTCTAGCATTAACTGAAGTCCAAAGTCTCATCTGAGACAAGGCTAGTCCCTTCTGCCTATGACCCTGCAAAATAAAAAACCTTGGTTACTTTCAAGATACAATGTGGGTATAGGCATTAGGTAAATACTCCTATCCCCCACGGAAGAAATCTGCCAAAAAAAAAGGGGCTACAGGCCCCATGAAAATCTGAAACCCAGCAGGGCAGTCATTACATCTTAATGTTCCAAAATAATATCCTTTAACCCCACATCATACATCCAGGGGATCCCAAAGATTTGGGCCACTCCAGGGATGTGACTTTGCAGCATTCAGCCCACAAGACTACTCTCACAGGCTGGTGTTGAGGGCCTGTGGCATTTCCAGGTACACGGTGCCAGATGCTGGTGGATCTACCATTCTGGGGCCTGGAGGACAGTGGTCCTCTTCTCACAGCTCCACAATGCAGTGTCCCAGTGGGGACTCTGTGTGGGAAATACAATCCCACATTTATCCTCTGCTTTACCCTAGTAGTGGTTTACACTTCTCCCTCCCATGAGAGCTCCACCCTTTCAGCAGGCTTCTGCCTGAACATCTGGGCTTTTCCATACATTCTCTGAAATTTACACAGAAGCTCCTAAGTATCAACTGTTGCACTCTGCACACCTGCAAGCTTAACACCACATGGAAGCTGCCAAAGATTATGCTTGCATGCTCTGAAGCAGTGGCTTGAGCTGTACCTGGGCCTGTTTTAGCCATAGCTGGAGCTGGAGCAGCTGGGATGCAGGTACCAGCATCCTAATAATCCCAAGGCTTCACAGGGCAGTGGGGCCCTGGGCCTGGCCCACAAAATCATTTAGTCCTCTTAGGAGTCTGGGTCTGTGATGTGAGGGATTGCTGCAAATGTCTCTGAAATGCCTTAGAGGCCTTTCCTCATTGTCTTGGCTATGAGCACTTGTCTTCATTTTAGTTATGTAAACTTGTGTAGTCTGCTTGAATTTCTTCACAGAAAATGGGCTTTTCTTCTTTCCCACATGGCCAGGCTGCAAATTTTTCAAACTTTTATACTCTGCTTCCCTTTTAAATACAAGTTCCAGTTTTAGGTAATTTATTTGCTCATGCATATGAACATAGGTTGCTAGAAGCAGCCAGGTCATATCTTGAGTTCTTTGTTCCTTAGAAATTTCTTCTGCCTGTAACCCTAAATCATCACTCTCAAGTTCAAAGTTCCACAGATCCCTAAAGCAGGGGCACAATGTAGCCAGGCTCTTTGCTAAAGCATAGTAAAGGTAAACTTTACTCCATTTTTCAGTAAGTTCCTCATTTTGATCTGAGAGCTCCTCAGCCTGGACTTCATTGTTCATATCACTACCTGAATTTTAGTCACAATAATTTAACAAGTCTCTAGGAAGTCCTGTATCAGTCCATTTCTCACTGCTGTAAATAAATACCTGGTCTGGGCATGGTGGCTCATGCCTGTAATCCCAGCACTTTGGGAGGCCGAGGTGGGTGGATAACCTGAAGTTAGGAGTTCAAGACCAGCTTGGCCAACATGGTGAAACCCTATCTCTACTAAAAAAAAATCAAAAATTAACTGTGAATGGTGTTGGATGCCTGTAATCTCAGCTACTTGAGAGGCTGAGGCAAGGGAATCACTTGAACTGGGGAGTGGAGGTTGCAGTGATCTGACATCATGCCACTGCACTCCAGCCTGGGTGACAGAGGGAGACTCTGTCTCAAAAAAAAAAAATAAATAAAATAAAGAAATACCTGAGACTGGGTAGTTTATAAAGGAAAGAAATCTAATCAACTCACAGTTCTACATGGCTGGGTAGGCCTCAGGAAACTTACAATGATGGTGGAAGGT
Organism: Mandrillus leucophaeus; assembly: GCF_000951045.1. Lineage (NCBI taxonomy): Eukaryota > Metazoa > Chordata > Mammalia > Primates > Cercopithecidae > Mandrillus > Mandrillus leucophaeus. The sequence goes on from NW_012107408.1 coordinate 1,306,929, forward strand.
TAACAAGAAGCAAGGATCTTCTTCACTTGATGGCAGAAGAGAGCAATGCAAGCAGGAGAAATACTGGATGCTTATAAAACCATCAGATCTCATGAGAACTCATTCACTATCATGAGAACAGGATGGGGGAACTGCCCCCATGATCCAATTACCTCCCTCCCTTGACACATGGGGATTACAAGTTCCTCTTGACACATGGGGATTACAATTTGAGATGAGATTTGATTGGGGCCAAAGAGCAAAACCGTATTATTCTGCCTTGGCCTCTCCCAAATCTCATGTTCTTTATACATTTCAAAACCAAGCCTGCCTTCCCAACAGTTCCCCAAAGTCTTAACTCATTCCAGCATTAACTCAGAAGTCAAACTACAAAGTCTCATCTGAGACAAGGCAAGTTCCTTCCACCTATGAACCTGTAAAATCAAAAGCAAGTTAGTTACTTCCAAGATACAATGGGAGTATAGGCATTGGATAAATACTTTTATACCAAATGGGAGAGATTGGCCAAAACATAGGAGCTACAGGACCCATGCAAGTTCAAAACCCAGAAAGGCAATCATTAAATCTCAAAACTTCTAAATAATCTTTGACCCCCTGTCTCACATCCTGGTCATGCCGACACAAGAGGAGGGCTCTCACAGTCCTGGGCAGCTATGCCCCTGTAGCTTTGCAGGGTAAAGCCTCCCTCCTGACTGCTTTCATGGGCTGGTGATGAGTGTCTAGAGTTTTTCCACATGCACAGTGCAAGCTGTTGGTTGATCTATAGTACTGGGGTCTGGAGGATGCTGGCCCTCTTCTTACAGCTCTACTAAGCAGTGCCCCTGTGGGACTGCTGTTTGAAGGCTCCAGCCCACATTTCCCTTCTGCACTGCCCAGCAGATGTTGTCCATGAGGGAACCACCCCTGCAGCAGGCTTCTGCCTGGACATTCAGGTGTTTTCATACATCTTCTGAAATCTAGGTGGAGGTTCCCTAACCTCAATTTTTGTCTTCTGTGCACCTGCAGGTCCAGTGTCATGTGGATGCCTCCCTCCCTTGACATGTGGGGATTACAGGTCCCTCTCTTGAAATGTGGGGATTAGAAATCAAAATGAGATTTAAGTGGGGACACAGAGACAAACCATATCAAGTCCCAAATGTTCCCTCATCTTCCTATCTATTTCTGAGCCCTCCACACTTTTTCAACCTCTGACTGTTACCCAGGCTCAAAGTTACTTCCACATTTCAGTTGTAATGCCCTACTCCTTGGGACCAATTTTCTGTATTAGTCTGTTTTCGCATTGCTATAAACAAATTCCTGAGATTGGGTAATTTATAAAGAAAAGAGGTTTAATTTGCTCATGGTTCTGCAGGCTGTACAGAAAGCATGATTCTGTCATCTTCTTAACTTCTGGGGACGCCTCAGGAAACTTACAATCACTTTGTACAAGGCAAAGGGGAGCAAGGTGTTTCACATGGTGAGATCAGGAGCAAGAGAGAGTGGGGAGGAGCTACACACTTTTGAATAACCAGATCTCATGAGAACTCACTATCACTATACAGCACCAAGGGGGAATGTGGTAAATCACAAGAAACTGCTCCCATGACCCAGTCACCTTCCACCAGGCCCCACCTCCAACATTGGGAATTACCATTTGAATGAGATTTGTGCAGGGTGCAGATTCAAACCATATCAGAGGGTGTAATACAGGATGTGGGCACCAGGGAATGGTAATCTCCAGAGCCATTTTTATACTTCTTCCTATTAGAAATATGAAAAAAAATCACAACTATAAAAACTGTTACCGTAAAAATACACACACAAGTTTCAGATTATTTGCTATAGAATTCTGTATATCATTAGATATCTATATCTGCCTATCACTTATTTTGTTCTCATACCGCTATGAAGAAATACCTGAGAATAGGTAATTTATAAATGAAAGAGTTTTAATTTATTTCCAGGAGGCTGGGGAGGCCTCAGGAAACTTACAATCATGGCAGAAGCCAGAAGCCAGCTCTTCACAGAGCATCAGTGAGAGAATGAGTGCCAATAGGGAAAATGCCAGATGCTTTTGAAACCATCAGATATCATGAGAACTCACTCGCTGTCAGGAGAACAGCATGGGAGAAATTGCCCACATGATTTAATTACCTCCCACCAGGTGTGGATAATGGGGATTACAATTGAAGATGAGATTTAGATGCGGACACAGCCAAACCTTATATTACATTATTCACTCCTATGGCAGGGAACATGAATGAAACAGTGACTCTTTTTCCACAATTAAAAAAATTCAATCAACCATGTATGTAGTCTCATGTCGCCTATTCTTCACATCTATCAAAAATTTACAAATTTAGAATATACTGCTTATGCTGATAATTTGTTTTTTATCAAATGTATAATGGAATATTAAACTTGTGGAAAATGACTCCATTAACAGATCCCAAGATGTACTGGAAATATGAAAACTAAGAAATTACAAAAATTATGAAAATTGGTTCTTTAAGAAAGGAATTGACTAAATATCTTTTTTCCTCACAATAACCTTATTCAATATTTTTGAAGGTTTAAAACTGTAAGTAAAATTTTATCTTGTTCAAATGCAAATACAGTAATGAAACTATATGTTCTATATACTTCAATGGCAATTATAGAGAATTATTATCTAATACAACTAATTTGGTTTGGATCTGTGTCCCTGCCCCATATCTCATGTCAAATTGTAATTTCCAACGTTGAAGCTGGGACCTAGTTGGAGATGATTGGATCATGGAGACAGATTTTCCCTTGGATAGATACTATTTCACAATAGTGAGTGAGTTCTCATGAGATCTGGTTGTTTAAAAGTGTGTGGTATATTCCTCACCCTTTCTCCTACTCTGACCATGTAAGACTTACCTATTTCCCCTTCAAATTCCACCATAATTGTCAAGTTTCCTGTGGCCTCTCCAGAAGCAGAAGTCACTATGCATCCTGTACAACCTGCAGAAACATGACTCAATTGAATATCTTTTTTCTTTATAAATTATCCAGCCTCAAGTATTTCTTTTTGTTTTTTTTTTTTTTTCTTTTTTTTTTTTTAGACGGAGTATCTCTCTGTCACCCAGGCTGCAGTGCAGTGGTGTGATCTCAGCTTACTGCAATCTCTGCCTCCTGGATTGAAGCAATTCTCCTCTCTCAGCCTCCCCAGTAGCTGGGATTACAGGCATGCACCACCACCCCTGGGTAATTTTTGTATTTTTAGTAGAGACAGGGTTTCACCATGTTGCCCAGGCTGGTTACAAACTCCTGACCTCAAGTGATCCACCTGCCTTGGCCTCTCAAAGTGCTGGGATTATAGAAGTTAGCCAGCACTTCTGGCCTCAGGTATTTCTTTATAGCATTGCTAGAATGAACTTATATAGAAAATTGTTACTGAGAAGTGCGGCATTGCTATAAAAGTACCTGAAAAGGTAAAGATGACTTTGGAACTGGGTAATGGGCAGTGATTGAAAGAGTGTGGAAGACTCAGAAAAAGAAAGAAAAATGAGAGAATGCTTGGAAATTCCTAGAGACTTGTTAAATGGTTGTGACCAAAATGCTAATAGTGATAGGGACAGTGAAGGACTGACTGAGGAGGTCTCAGATAGAAATGAGTAACTTACTGGGAACTGAACCAAAGGTAACTTTTGTTATGCATTAGCAAATAACTTGGAGGTGTTGAGTCCTTTGTCTAGGAGACTGTGAAACTTTGAAGTTGAGAGTGATGACTTCAGGTATGTGGTGGAAGAAATCTAAGCAGCAAAGTGTTCCAGAGATAGCCTGGCTGCTTATAACAACTATGTTCATGTGTGAGCAAAGAAGTTACCTTATAAGGTAATTTAATGTATAAACTTTATATTATAAGGTAATTATAAGGAACTTATGTTTAGAAGGGAAGCTGTGTGAAAATTTGGAAAATATGCAGCTTAGCTATGTCACAGAGAAGAAAAGATTTTCAGGGAAGGAATTCAAAGAGGCTGCTGAAATATGTGTAATTAAAAGGAAGGAAAATGCTGGTAGTCAAAACAGTGGGGAAAAGGACTTGAAGACATTTCTCAGACCTTCATGGAAGCCCCTGCCATCACAGGCAAGGAGGCCTAGAAGGGAAGAATGGTTTCATGGGCTAGGTCCAGGGCCTCACCATCCTGTGCAGCATCAAACACTGCCTCCTTTGTCCCAGCTGCTCCAGCTTCAGCCATGACTAAAAGGTGTCCAGGTACAGCTCAAACCACTGCTTCTGAGAGTGCAAGTAATAAGCTTTGGTACCTTCCACAAAATGTTAAGACTTGGTGCACAGAGTGCAAGAGTTGAGGTTTGGGAGCCTCTGCTTAAATTTCAGAGGATGTATGGAAAAGCCTGGATATCCAGGCAGAAGCTTGCTGTAAAGATGAAGCCCTCTCAAGGAACCTCTACTAAGGCAGTGCTGAGGGGAATTGTAAAATGGAAGCACTGCCTAATGGAGCTATGGGAGGAAGGCCACCATCCTCCAGATCCTAGAATGGTAAGTCCACTGGCATCTTGCACCCTGCTCCTGTAAAAGTTGTAGGGACTCAATGACAGCCCAGGAGAGCAGTCTTGGGGGATGAACCCCACAAAACCACAGCGTTGGAGCTGTTCAAGGCATTGGGAGCCCACCCTTTGCAGAAGTATGCCATGGACATGTGATATAAAGTGAAGGGAGATTATTTTGGAGCTTTAAGATTTAACTACTGCAGTGTTGGGTTTCAGACTTTCTTGGCACAATTAATGCTTTTGTTTTGGCTGATTTCTCCATTTTGGAAGATGAGTATTTACCCAATCCTTGTAATCCCATTGTCTTGAGAGTAACAAACTTGATTTTGATTTTACCGGCTTATAGGTGAAAGAGACTGCCTTGTTTCAAGTGAGACTTTGGACATTTAAATTTGGTGTTAATGCTGAAATGAGTTATGACTTTGGAGGACTGTTGGGAAGACACAATTGTATTTTGCCATGTGAGAAGGACATGAGATTTAGAGGAGTCAAAGGGTGGAATGATATAATTTGGACCTTGTCCCCATGCATATCTCATGTCAAATTGTAAATCCAGTGTTGGAGGTGGGGTCTGGTGTGAGGTGACTGAATCATGAGAGGAGATTTTCACCTGGGTACTGTGTTGCAATAGTCAGTGACTTCTCAATAAATCTTGTAGTTTAAAAGTGTGTGGCACCTCCCCATGCCTTCCTTTTTTTCTGCCCATGTAATTATTGGCTGATTCCCCTTCAACTTCCATAGTGATTGTAAGTTTCCTAAAGCTTCCTCAGAAGCAGAAACAACTATGCTTCCTGCACAGCCTGCAGAACTGTGAGTCAATTAAACCTCTTTTAAAAATTACCCAGTCTCAGATATTTCTTAATAGCAGTATGAGAATTTTCTAACATAAAAAATTTTTGATGGGGCCTGGTGGCCCATGCCTGTAATCCTAACACTTTAGGAGGCCTAGATAGGTGTATCACTTGAGGTTGAACGTTCAAGACCAGCCTGGCCAACATAGTGAAACCTTGTCTCTATTAAAAATATAAAAATTAGCTGTGCATAGTAGTGCACACACCTGCAATCCCAGATACTTAGATGGCTGAGGCATGAGAATCACTTGAGCCTGGGAGGCGGAGGTTGCAGTGAGTCAAGATATGCTACTGCACTCCAGCCTGGGTGACAGAGCGTGACTCTGTGTTAAACAAAAATTGGTACTGAGGAGTGGGGCATTGCTCTAAAGATAGCTAAAAATGTGGAAGCTATTTTGGAGCTGGGTAATAAGCAAAGGTTGGGAAGATTGTGGAGGACTCAGTAGAATATAGGAAGACAAGGGAAAGTTTGGAACTTCTTAGAGACTTGTTGAACGGTTGTGACCAAATGCTACTTGTGATATAAACAGTGAAGGCCAGGCTGAGGAGGTCTTGATAGAAATGAGAAACTTATTGGGAGCTGGACAAAGGTAGCTTTTATTATGCATTAGCAGAGAACTTGGAGGCATTGAGTTCCTTTCCAAGAAAACTGGAACTTTGAACTTGACAGTGACGATTTAAGGTATCTGGTGAAAAAAGTTTCTAAGCAGTAAAGTATTCCAGAGGTAGCCTGGTGGCTTGTAACATCCTATGCTTATGTGTGTGAGCAAATAAATTACCTGAAATTGGAACTTATATTTAAAAGGGAAGCAGAGCATAAACGTATGGAAAATTCTCAGACTGGTCATGTTGTAGAGATGAAAAGCCCATTTTCAGGGGGGAAATTCAAGCAGGCTGCACAAATTTGCATGATTAAAAAAGTAAATGCTCATAACCAAAACAATGAGAAAAAGGCTTTAAAGGCATGTCGGAGAACTTTGTGGCATTTCCTCCCATCAGGTGATGAAGGCCTAGGAGGGAAGAATGGTTCATGGACCAGGTCCAGGTCCTCACTACCCTGCGCAGCCTTGGGACACTGCTTCCTACATTCTAGCTGCTCCAACTCCAGTTGTGGCTAAAAGGTGCCCAGGTACAGCTCAAGCCATTGCTTCAGAGGGTGCAAGTCATAAGCTTTGGCAGCTTCCACCTGATGTTAAGACTGTGGGTGTGCATAGTGCAAGAGCTGAGAATTAGGAGCCTCTGTATAAATTTCAGAGAATGTATAGAAAAACCTGCAGAGTCAGGCAGAAGCTGCTGGAGGGATGGAACCCTCATTGAGAACCACTATTAGGGTAGTGTAGAGGAGAAATGTGCAATTGGAGCCTCCACACAGAGTCCCCACTGGGGTACTGCCTGGCGGAGCTGTGAGAAGTGGGCCACCATCCTCCAGACCCCAGAATGGTAGATCCATTGGCAACTTGCACTCTGCCCTGGAAAAGCTGTAGGCACTCAATGCCAGCCCATGAGAGCAACCTTTGGTGTTGAATTTTATAAAGTCACAGGGGTGGGTCTGCCCAAGACTTTGTGAGACCACCCCCTTGCCCCAGTTTGCCCTGGATATGTGATGTGAAGTCAAAGAAGATTATTTTGGGGATTTGAGATTTAATGACTGGTCTGCTGGGTTTTAGACTTGTATGGGGCTAACAATACTTCAATTTTGGCTGATTTCTTTCTTTTGGGATGCGAGTATTTAGTCACTGCCTGCCTGTACTTCCATTGTTTCTTGGAAGTAACTACTTGCTTTTGATTTTACAGGCTCATGGGTGGAAGGACTTCCCTTTTCTCAGATGAGACTTAGGACTTTGAACATCGATGTTAACTTTGGCATGAGTTACTGTGGCAGGCCAGGCCTCACTAACAACTGTTTCAGTCCTGACTAAGGGGTAAAAGTCAGTGCCTTTATACAAAGGCTGGGATGTAATGAAAGCCCATCAAGGGTTTTGTCTAGACCTTTTCTGGGCCTTAAAGCATGACAAAATAATGACGAAATTCTTAACAGGACCCAGTTAGGGTTAAACAAGTTTTATTGTGCGTCTGAAGAACCCTGCCAGGCTTTCACAGTCAAGTTTATTGGGTGCCTGAAAGAACTCCTGAAACCTCTGTGATTTAGCAGAAGACAAGATAAGGATAATCACCCCAGCACCTGGACCCATTTAGATTAAGTATTTATTGAGGCTCTCAGATGAAGGTCTTCAGGACTTAGACCTTAGTTATTCATTAAAAGAAGTTAATCTCTTACATCTTTAGATGAATGCACAGTTACATGTAGACATATAGCTTAGAATGTATATAAGCTCTGGAAAACGTTGAATTTTGAGTTGGTCTGGTGATAATTTCCAGGCCTTCTCTCTGTAACCAGTTACAGAAATAAAAACTCTCTTCCTCCCCAGTTCATCTGCATCTCATTATTGAGTCACGAGAAATAGCAGCCTGAACTTCAGTTTGGTCCGGGAACATTATGACTTTGGACGACTGTTGGGAAGGCATGATTGCATTTTGCAATGTGTGAAGGACATGATTTTTTCAGGGGCCAGGGGTGGAATATTGTTTGAATTTGTATCCTTGCCCAAAATTCAGTTTTAATTGTAGTCCCCAGTTTTTGAGGTGGAGCATGGTGGTAGGTGATTGAATCATTAGGGTGGATTTTCTGCTGGGTACTGTGTCACAATAGTGAGAGAATTCTAGTGAAATATGATAGTTTAAAACTGTGTGGCACCTCCCCTGCCCTTTCTTCCTTCTGTTCTGGTCATGTAAGATGTGGCTGCTTCCCCTTCACCTTCCACAATGACTGTAAGTTTCTTGAGGCCTCCTAAGAAGCGTAAGCTGCTATGTCCCTTGTATAGCCTGCAGAACCATGAGCCAATTGAACCTCTTTTTTTAAAATAAATTACCCAGTCTCAGGTAATTCTTTGTAGCAGTGAGAGAGTGGACTAATACAACTATATTGCCCAAAGTGACTTAGCTGGATTTCTGGTTACAGAAACATCAGGCTAGTTACCTCAGTAATTGGGCTGTTGTCTCTCAGCTTTGGCTTTGATCCCACCTTTCCATGTCCTACTCTGCATCTTCACCCCATGAAGATGGGGTGAAGACTCTGAAGATTGCATCCCAGCTCACTCCCTATTGGGATCCACTAATAGTTGACATATAGGGATACTGGAAGTCTTCAGGGGCAAAAAAGGACTTGTTCCTTCTTGCTTGCTCCCTGTTCTCCTTGTAAACACAATAGCTATGTTTTTGTTTGTTTGTTTGTTTGTTTTTTAATTGTGGTAGTGATGGTTTTAAGCACAGGAATTGTTTTCTGCTTGCAGCTTTTCTAAATAACTGGAGTTAGCCTCACTGGGCCCCTTCACAGATATTAGAACTGGCAGGCTGGTGATCCCTCCTCAAAGGTCTAATTTCAGCTCTGTGGATTCCCTCTCTGAGTTCCTAAGGCATTAGTACCAGCTAAGCAGGATTCTTATCCTTCCCCACAAGCCGTGCAGCACCTCCACTTGCAAGGCTCTAACTTTTATCAATTCTTTCTTCTTCCTTCTGTTTCCTTAGCCTTAGGAGTGGTAGTTGCTTTCCTTAGCTACTAACTCTAATATCTCAGTGTCTCTTATTTGCCTTCTCAGTTCTCCAGTATCTGGTTAACAAGTCTTTATTTTCAATTTCCTTGGTTAGAATAATTGAATAGTTAAATAATTGAATGTGGCTTCTGTCACTGAAATAAGTCAAACTCTGTAAAATATTTAAAGAGATTCATTCTGAGCCAAATATGAATGACCATGGCTCATGACAGAGCCCTCAGGAGGTCCTGAGAACATGTGCCTAAGGTGGTTGGGGTGCAGCTTGGTTTTATATCTTTTAGGAAAGCATTAGACATCATTAAGAAATACATTGATTTGGTCCAGAAAGGCAGGACGACTCGAAGCGGGGGTTGGGGGTAGGGCTGCGCTGGGATAGTGCTTCCAGGATGTAGATACATGTAAACATTTTCTGGTTTACAAATGGTTGAGTTTGTCTAAAGACCTGGGATCAAAGAAAGGAATGTCTGGGTTGAGGTTGTGGAGACCAAAGCTTTATCACGCAGATAAAGCCTCCAGGTAGCAGGCTTCAGAGAGAACAGGTTTTAACATGTTTCTTTTCAGACTTAAAGTTGGTGTTGATATTAATACTGGAGAGGTATAATGAGGTATGTTGGACCCCCACTTCCTGCCATGGCCTAAACCAGTTTTTGAGGTTAAGTTTTAAAAGAACCCTGGCTGAGGAGGAAGTCCATTTAGATGGTTGTGGAGGGAGGGGGCTTAGAATTTTATTTTTGGTTTATACTTCTCTCTCCATACTGAAGTTCAACTGACATATCAAGTTATTCAGACCATTCTCCCACAGGAAACAAGTTTTAAAAGTTGGATAAAAAAGAAAAAAAGAATCTTAAAAGCACCAAAGAGCTAACAGCATAATAAGAAATTACCAAGCCAAATTCAAAAGAAAAGCTGGAATTCTTAGAGGCAAAAGGAGGAAAGAAACTTTTGCCCCAAGGGTTTGTTGATCCCTGGTAGATTTGGACTTCGGCTTTGGTTGTGAGAGGGGTAAATGTCAAGCCCAGAGATGAAGAGGCTGCATCTTCAAATTAATGATGAACTAGAGACAATTCTATCCCTCCTCCCTTACCTCCATGGGTCTGCACGGCATGCTGTCTTGGTGCTGAGCAGAGTAGGAGTTAAAAAAAAAAGATAAATAGATAAATAAATAAAAAGAAAAGAGAAGAAAAAAAGAAAAGGAATCTTATCCCTGAGAAGCTGTCATTATGGGTGTGGAAGGAAAGATAAAATGGGACAGAGAAATATGTAGAGGAATAATGAAAATGTTTGGATACTTTTCTAGAACTGATAAAATGATATCAATACATAGATTCAAGAGGTCAAAGTAAGAGATACATTATACAGAAATTTTAGAACCCCAGCAACAACAGAAACATCTTTAAAGCTGCCATGGGTGGGGGTGGAGGGAGATAGATTAAACTCATGGAGCCTCAGTTAGACTCCCAGCAATTTTTCATGATACACAAAAATGGAAACAGAAAAGATGGTGGAAGGATATCTTCAATGTGCTAAAAAGAAGTAGTAAATTTATCTTTTAATTATGAGGATGAAAAAAGTCACTATCAGGGAAAAGAAAAGGAGAAAATTCTCACTGTCTGATTCTCAATAAAGGAAATGCTATAGGATATACTTTAGGAAGAGGTGATTCCAGGAAGAAGGTCAGGGTGGAAAGAAAATACAAAGAATAACAGGATTATGGTGGCTCACACCTGTAATCCCTGCATTTTGGGAGGCCGAGGTGGGTGGATCACTTGAGTTCAGGAGTTCAAGACCAGTCAGGCTAACATGGTGAAACCCCATCTCTACTGAACACACAGAAAAAAATTAGCTAGTCATGGTGGCAGGCACCTGATATTCTAGCTACTTGGGAGGCAGAGACAAGAGAATCTCGAACCCAGGAGGCAGAGGTTGCAGTGAGCCACTGCACTCCAGCCTGGGCAACAGAGTGAGACCCCATCTTAAAAAAGAGTAAATGGAATGGAAAATACATGGATAGATCTAAGCAAGCATTGGGAATAAAAAATTTAAATAATAATATATGATGATAAAATTATTAAGTTATATATAATTTGTTTGGGTGCAGTAGATCATGCCTGTAATCCCAGCACTTTGGGAGACTGAGGCAGGTGGATTGCATAAGCTCAGGAGTTTGAGACCAGCCTGGGTAACATGGTGAAACCCTGTCTCTACAAAAAATACAAATATTAGCCAGGCATGGTGGCATGCACCTGTAATACCAGCTACTCGGGAGGCTGAGGTGGAAGAATGACTTGAGCCTGGGAGAGGGACGTTGCAGTGACATGAGATCACGTCACTGCACTCCAGTCTGGGTGACAAAGCCAGACCCTGTCTCAAAATACACACACACACACACACACACACACACACACCCCTTTCACAATATAGTTCATAATAAAGTTTACACATTAGGTATTCCAATGGTATAATCACTTAGCTTCAATCTTTATACCACAGACAAGCATTGAAGATGTTGATGGCATATAGAGGCATTAACAAATTACACCCCAAAAGCCCTAAATGATAGCTGCATGATCTCTCTTTGCTAAATAATGAAGTCATGCTTATGAGGAAAGCTGTGCTGCCAAATCTTATGGCTTTAAGTATACTCAAGACAGCCCAAGGGGGAACCTGCACCACCATAAAAATTGAATGCTGTGTTTATATTCCAGATGAATCTAAGAACATAACCTGACTTATGACTAATATGAAAACCCAGATAACCAACCTGTCAGATCCAAAACCCTCACTAATCAATTGGTTAAATGGTTGGTTTAAATCCTTGGGAACTTGGTGGCAGAAGCTAAGTGATCATACCATCGAAATACTGAATGTGTCCAAAAAGATTGTAAATAAAGAAGATTTGCTGATTTTTGCAAGGTTTGAATTACTTATCGTGGTGCCCAAGCATAACCTGAAAAACATTGTCCTAACCACCCTGGAAGTAACCACAGCCATAAGTTAGTGCCACATAGCCAATATGTCCCATCTGGAGCTAGTCAATAAATACCTAGTCACTGCATACCATCAGTGGCATGCTAGTCAGTGTCTTGTAATACGATAATGTGGTCACCGCATTCTCCAGGTATCCACCCCATATCTCTTGTACTTTTTGGCCATAGGTTCTTGGTGTGGTTTCTTTGCTCCCAGTATAAAGAAGCATTTTGACTGAGTTGGCCAAATGAAGGGGTGAGCCAGATAAATCCATCCCAAATTTGCATTATCTCATTTTGAAAATGGGCTGTTGTTTGGGGTGTGGTTACCACTTCCTGTTTTTGTTGGGGGGATGCTAAAGTGAGAGCTAATGAGCTGATCCTTTCCCTTGAAATACTTTTCCTATGTCCCTTGTTCTTAAACATGTTTTTAATGGGCCAATTCTATATATTGTCTTTTGTTATGCCATTACTAAGGATACCAGGCCATTTCTGTGATGTAATAAATTTTTGGTATTCTATCCAGTCCTGACCTCAGAAGGGGGATACCCACCATGGCAGACCAGAGCCACTGGAAAGAGGCATGAGTCCACATATCCAGTAGGTATCCTTTTATAATCTGTCTGCATAATCCTGAGCCCATTGTAGAAACAGGTTCATTTCATTGGCATCTGTGATTGGCAGTGGCAAGAAGGTGTATGGACCTAGGATCAATGAATCAATGATAGCAAGGTTGGGAAATTCACTTTAGTTACTAAAGGATGTTAAATCAGACAGTTTAAATGCCCTGTTCTTTATAAGACAGGAGTTGCTGTTATATCTAGGACAATAATTGTAATGGTTATTGTACAGTAAACATAGGCATTCCTTTGTATACATGCCTGGTCCTGTGTCTTGGGGTTAAACAGTCCACAACAGCTGTCATCTGCTTTTAATCCTGGGTCAAAGATTGATGTTTAGTAAACTAGAGGTAAAAGTCTTTGTTGGGAGTTACAGTCCACTCAGGAGGTTGTGCCTTTCTAAGATAAGAGATATGAATCCATGAGTCTATACCCTCTAATTTTGCGGTGCATGGATTTGTCAATGGTATCTGGTATGGGACCTTCCATCTTGGTTGAAAGGAATCCTTTATTAGATGTCTTTTCCAATAGACAAAATCTCTGGATTACAGATCATGACCAGGCATCTCATCTTCAGGGAGCACACTGTAAAAGGAATTCTTTAATGAATCTTGGCTTTTTGAAGAGATGATAAAGGAGTCCCTCACAATATTGCAATATATCTCCCTTGGGAAAAGTTGGATTGGTTATCTTCATTTCCATATACATGGCCTTCCTGTTGTAATTTCATAAGGGGACAGTTAATGTTTACCAAAAGGGGTGGATTGTAAGCAGCACTAGGAGGAGTGCTTTGGGCCAGGGGAGGTGAAATGCCTTTGTGAACTTAGATAGATATGTTTTAATTATTCCACTGAGCCTCTCCACCAGGCCTGAGGACCAGGGATAGTAGACACATGGAAATGTTAAAATATGGGCCGAATTTTACAAATATTTTGAATAACCTGGCCAGTAAAGGGAGTTCCCCTGTCATTGTGAAGTACGCAGGGGACTCTCCGCGGTGGCATAATTTTTTTCTAGTAGATTTTTTCCAGCTGCCATAGCTGTTACCTGCCTGCAGGGAAAAGTTTCAACCCAAAGGGAAAATATGCAGACCATTACTAAAACATACTTGTAATTTTGAGATGATGGCAGCTGGATAAAATCAATCAATACCTCAAAAGGTCCAGTTGGAACAGGAAAATGACCCTTGGCCCCATGGAGAGACTTTCCTGAGTTATATTTGGACAAATATCACATGAAGAGTAAACCATTTGCCACCGTGAAGGATGGTTTCCAGTAATATTTTTTTACACCAGGGTTTCATTTTATCTGGAATCCAGGTCAGATTATGAATATATTCCATAAGGGCATCTGATATCCCATTGGAATAATGGATTTATTATTAGGTCCACACCATATTTTAGTTTCGAAAGTCAAGAATCCCCCTGCTTGTTTCCAAGTGGATTTCTCTTTTGTTGGAGCTATGCTCTCGGTTTCTTTCAACATGTTCTTTAAGTGTTTCAGGTTTTATGGCCATTTCCTGGATTGGGGCTGGTGGCTCGAATGCTGCTTTTTCAGCTGTGGCATCAGCCAATTGGTTGCCCTGACTTTCTGTGGAGTCTAGTTTTGAGTGACCTGGGATTTTTATAATTGTCAAACGTTTTGGTTTTAGTATAACTCCTAACAGCTCTGATATTTATTGTACATTTTATTATTATTATTATTATTTTGAGATGCAGTCTTGCTCTGTCGCCCAGGCTGGAGTGCAGTGGTGTGATCTCAGCTCACTGCAAGCTCTGCCTCCCGGGTTCATGCCATTATCCTGCCTCAGTCTCCTGAGTAGCTGGGACTACAGGCTCCCACCACCACACCTGGCTAAATTTTTTGTATTTTTAGTAGAGACAGGGTTTCACCGTGTTAGCCAGGGTGGTCTCGATCTCCTGACCTCGTGATCTGCCTTCCTTGGCCTCCCAGAGTGCCGGGATGACAGGTGTGAGCCACCACGCCCGGCCTATTATACATTTTTTATGGGTTGCTTTGAGGAGGTTAAATACTCTCTCTCTTTCTGTAGCATCCCAAAGTCATGAGCAACCCCAAAAGCTGTCAGTGTAAATGTTTGCAGCCTTCTCTTTTGCCAATTGACAAGCTCAGGTCAGTTAGGGCAATCAATTTGGCAACTCCACTTGAGCTGATCTGGCTTAGGGAAGAGGACCGGCTTCAATTACCTCTCATGAGGAAACCACAGCATATCCTGCTCTAAAATTTCTATCCTCTCCTCTTAAATAAGATCCATCTGTATACTATTCTATCTTAGCATTATCCAGTGCCATCTATTGTAGGTCTGCCATGGGGGTAACAAGTCGGTCAGTCATTACAACACAGTCATGAGGGGTTTTGTCGGAAGGGCCCAGCAAGACAGTGGCTGGATTAAGATCTCTATAGTGGGAAATAGTTATATTGGGAGATAATAAAAGCAAAAATTTATAAGAGGCTAACCAGTTGACAGACAGATCTTGAGTGGGATGACAGTTTAGAAGGGTCTCCAGAGAATGTAGCACAAAAATGATAAGGGGGTAACCCATAATAATTTCTTCAGCAGACTTGTACAGAAGGGCCATAGCTGTGATTGCTCTCATACAAGGAGGCAGCCCTTGAGCCACAGGGTCCAGCTGTTGGCTACAATAGCCAATAGGTCTCTGATGATCACCATGTTTATGGGTCAGTACTCCAGATGCAGCACGTACAATTTCGTGTGCAAAAAGGGAGAAAGGAAATTTGTAGTTTGGGTTTTCTAAGGCAGAGGCATTACTTAGAATTTCCTTTATTTGTTGTACTGCTGATTGTCCCTCTGGAGTCCACATGATGGGATCAGGTTGTTCATTTTTTTAGGTATGCATACAGAGGTTAAGCCATAGGGAAAAAAGTTGGTATCCAGTTTCTATAATAGCCTGCCAGGCCCCAAAATCCTCTAAGTTGTTTCTTAGTGACAGGCATGGGGATAGCTGAAATTCCTCTTACACTGTCAGGGTTCATACTCAGTCCTTTGACAGAGATAATATGCCCCTGATACTTACGTCTCAGTAAACATAGCTGAAGTTTGTCTTTGGACACTTTGAGTTCCTTGGTGGCTGTTTGAGTAAATATAGTCTATCTTCTTAACAGGAAGAGAGTGTGTCTGAACAAAGGAGAAGGTCATCCACATACTGGATGAGTGTTGAGCCCTGGGTAAAAATTAAATCCTCTGGTTTGGTGCTGTGGTTCGTGCCTGTAATCCAGCACTTTGGGAGGCCAAGGTCAGGGGTTTCAGACCAGTCTGGCCAACATGGTGAAACCGTGCCTCTACTAAAAATACAAAAGTTAGCCAGGCATGATGCTGGGCCCCTGTAATCCCAGCTACTCTGGAGGCTGAGGCAGGAGAATCACTTGAACCTGGGAGGCAGAGGTTGCAGTGAGCTGAGATCTGCCATTGCACTCCAGCTTGGGTGACAGAGTGAGATTCCGTGTCAAAAAAAAAAAAAAAAAAAAAAAAAAAAATTTCAAATCCTCTAAATCAGCTTTTAATATTTGGGAAAAGTAAGTGAGACTTTCTGTATACTCTTGGGGCATTTCTGTCCATGTGTATTGTTATTCTTTCCAAGTAAAGGCAAATATCCAAATATTGGCAGTCCAGACCTACAGGAATACTAAAGAAGGCCCTGCAGAGACCCACAACTGAGAAATACTGGTTGTAGTGAGTATAGTTGATAGAAGCGTATGTGGGTTGGGGACTACTGGGTGTCTGGGTATTATGACATTGTTTATTGCCCTCAAGTCCTGCACACGTCTCCATCTTCTCCTGCTTGGTTTCTTTACAGGGAATATAGGGCCATTGCAGGGGATTGTGCAGGAAATAATGAGCCCCTTTTTCAGATAATCTTGTGTGATAGGGACAATTTCATCTATGGCTCCCTGTCATCGAGGATATTAAGACTGAGTAGGGCTTCTTTGGGTTTTTCTCTACCTTTATTGGAGTAGTTGAGAATATATTCCCTATATCTGTATTTGACTGAGACCATAAGTGGGATGGGACATCCTTTAGCAAGTGCTCTGCTTCTGTTGTTAACAGGAAGATTGGGGAAGCTAAAAGGAGTTTTGCTGCTTTCTGCTCTTTATTCCAATGTTCTTTCTTCTCCCGTAATATTTCCTTCTCTGTCTTCACTTCACTTTCCTGGTCACAAGATAATGTTTTAACATTACTAGTACTAAATTGTGGTACATTGTCAGGACCTTTTTTAATTTGGTATTTTTGGTCCCGTGACTCTAATTCTTAAAAAAGTTCAACTTTTGATGAAAAAGAGATATAGGCATTATGGATGTTGAGGAGATCACAGACCAAAAGATTGACAGGGGCCCCAGGGCATATTAGAAACACATGGGACCTACTAAGCGTGTCACACTTAGAGCCTGTGTCAAGGGGGCTGATTCCGATGAAATGGTAAGGTATAAGTTTTGACTTAAAACATGAGATTGTTTTATCAGACACACCCAACATGTTAATTATTTTATTATGCTGAAGAATGAGGTTTCTAAATAAGGTGGGATTTATCAGAGATATAGTCATGCGTGTGTCAGTTAAGGCAGTTGTAAGCTCATGGTTTATTATTATATGAATCTCTCCCAACTTGTTTGTCAGGGTAGAATATTTGGAGAAGTGAAACCCCTGTACTTTCTCAGAGCATCCTCGTCTTCCTGAGTTGCATTCTTCTGCCTTTTCTTTTGTTTCAGCCTAAGACAGTCTCTCTTAAGGTGTCCTGGTCTTTTACAGTAGTAACAGACTGGGAGGCAAGAGTCTTCAGACAGAGGGAGCTTAAAATCTTTCTGGGGCTGAGAGATTTGAGAGGTTAATTGCTTTAGCTGTAAATGCATAACCCGGGCAATCTTCTGTTTCTCCTTTTTTTCATCATAGTGCAGGATATTTGATTAGCTAAGTTAACTAGTTCATTAGTCCAATCATGGCCCAATTTGTCATGTGGCATTTTATAAGGGTGGCTAAATCATCATCCAGTCTGTTTAAGAAATTTGCATTTTATAATGTATCATTTTTTATTGTTTTCAAAGCAATGAGCTGACATCCTGCAATACTGTCTTAACGTTTTAGTGAAATGTGTTAAATAATTTAAAACTGATTCATTTGGGTTCTGGCAGCATTGTCGAATTTTATTCCAATTCACAACCCTTTGGAACACCGAAGGAAAAATATCTAACAGAGCGGTCACTCATTCCCATGCCTCTTTATGCCTGTCTTCTGGGTTTTGGGGGGTGGGTTGGTTGTGGCTCTATTGGGCCTTCAGGGGTTAAATCTGCTATAGGGTCTGACTGTTGTGCTTTTTCCCAGCCATTCCTTAGCTTTAGCTTCTGAGACCAACATGTGGACTAGCTGATAAAAGTCGGAATGACTTGGGTCATAGCTTCTGATAATGATCTCATATTTTTGGGCAAACCCAATTGGATCTTCATGGAGGTCAGGAAATTCTTTAACTATGCCTCTTAATTCAGCCTTTGACCAGGGTTGGTAAACAATTGGCAGGGATCCCCTACCTGTTACAGGGTGTTCCTGAAATGGGGCAATCATGAGAGATGTCCCTGCCGGCTCCCTCTTTTTCACATCATCCAGATGCGATGCTGCCACTGGGGCTGTCAGGGAATCGTCAGGGAGTGGGGTCTTTGAAGTCAGACTACTGTTGAGTGGTAGACATGGAGGACAAGGGGGGAACAGATCTGATCAGGGAAGTTCAGAGAGGTCAAGGTAGAGTGAAGGTGGAGATGGAGGTAGAGGAGGTGCCAATAGCTCTTTAAGAGAGAGAAAAGATTAGAGAGTTCTTGATGAGCATTTCTAAGTTTTTTGTTGGCCTCCTGTAGGGAGATGAAGCAGTCTTCCTCCCTTTTGTGACTCTCCAGATACCATTGAAAGTAGCTCCCCCATTCTGGTTACTTAGTTTTTGTGCCTGCGTTTTCCACCCTGGTTCACAGGTACACTAATTTGGGCATATCAAAAGATCCCCATTTAGGTCATGGTAACTTAGAATCTGCTTTAGTTATTGTAGTCCACTTGGTTAAATATTTGCATGACTATTTGCCACAATACCCATCTGGAGTTTCTGAAGGGAGAACTTTATGTTCTTCTAGGGTCTTAGAGACCTCATTCTCCATAATTTAGAGTTCCTTTTTGGATTTCACCAAGTTGGGATGTATGTTGGACCCCAAATGTGCTGCTTGTGGACCTAGCTTTTCAGGGCCATCACACCCTGAACTGGTTTAGTCCACCCATATCACGGATACCTGGCATATGTGTCAGGGGCCCAAGGTGTGGGAGGGGTCAACTCCTTATATGCACCTGTCAGTTGAGATTAGACCCTAAGTATGTTCTCCTGAGGGGGAAACCTATTCAGAGGCACTGAACATCTTAGAGGGTGTTTCTCTCCGTCACCCTCACATGATTCTCAGTCACCTGAGAATGCCCCAAAAGGCTGAGAGGAGCAAGGTGCTCTTATTTCTTTTTCAGAGTGGAAAATTCCACCCTCATGAGCTAGAGGGTTTGGAGTTGGTCAAATCTGATAGGGGAAAGAACCAACACACACACACACACACACACACACAAAACAAACAAAACTGGCGACAAACAACAAAATCGTTAACCAAACTAACAATAATGACACAAATTATATGATTTCTGAGTGCTCTGTTAGCGGGAAATTAACACCAGCTGATTGTTGATGCTAATTTTAGTCATTTAAAAGAATTTGCAAGGCAGAATCCCAAACCCGTTCTTTACCTAGTGATGGAGATCCAAACTGAAGTCTGCTTTCTGCTGATACAAAAGCAGACAGGCTCACCTTCCTTGATGGAAATGAGTGGAAACTCCCACAAAAAAAAGGAGTTTTTTGTTTTTTGTTTTTTTTTTTTTAAACAGCAAATAATAAACCTCAGACCCCTAGATCCCTGAAAAACTTTGGAAGATCAGGGATCCCTGGAGGAAAGAGGTCCTGGACTTCAGAAAATTGTCCTATTGGTTTGGGCTATGAGGTGCCCAAGCTGGTACCAAACACCGAGAGATAAGAGACTGCAGGCTGGGTCACTTTCACTCAGGATCCCTCCATGGTTACTAGATGTCAGTAGAGAAGAATGATGAGACAATACTCAATCATTTTAGGAGATTTATTTGCCAAAGTTAAGGACACGCACCAGGAGATAGGTCTTTGCCTTTCTCCAAAGATGATTTTGAGGGTTCTAAATTTAAAGGGGAGACGGTAGGATATTGAGAAGTACACAATTTTCATGTAAGGGGTGGGTAGGGAAAATAGTCATTCACACCTTTGTGTGGCTCAGTGAATCGGAGTCTCGCTCTATCACCAGGCTTGAGTGCAGTGGCGCGATCTTGGCTCACTGCAGCCTCTGCCTCCTGGGTTCCAGCGATTCTCCTGCCTCAGCCTCCGGAGTAGCTGGGGTTATAGGCACGTGCCACCATGCCCAGCTAATTTTTGTATTTTTAGTAGAGACTGGGTTTCACCATGTTGGCCAGGATGGTCTCAATCTCCTGACCTTGTGATCCACCCACCTCGGCCTCCCAAAGTGCTGGGATTACAGGCATGAGCCACTGCACCAGCCAATCTGCATTTTTTATATAAGATGACATAAAACAAATGGAGCAGAAAAAAAATGCAGGGAATCTGCATTTTTACCTAAGATAACATAGACAAAATGGGGCAGATATGCATTTATGTCTGGTGGACTGGGGGTGACTGCACCTGTGAAATTAAGCTATCAGTTTGCATTGCCACCACAAAATTTTAAGAGCTCATTAGGAATTTCCTTGTGGGCAACATATGGGGGCAGTGTGTAGCTTTCCATCTTGTAGCCATCTCATTTAGGAACCAAAAGGGAGAGGCAGGTTTGTGCGACCCAGTTCCAAGCTTGACCTTTCCCTTTGGTCAAATGAGTTTGGGGTCCCCAAATTTAATTTCCTTTCATAATAACATAAAATTCTTCTCCAAAGCAACAGTAACTACTTAATATCATCAAGTATTGTGCTCATTTTTCTCTCATACTCCAATAATTTTTTTAGAGTTGGTTTAAATCATACTATTTAATATGTTAACACTTCTAATACTTGACCTTTCATATCTCTTTCCTTGTTTGTTTTCTCTTGGTAGCATTTCCCAAGAATATATTATGTATTTCATTTCTTATTGTGTTTAGCATCTGTCTGACAAGCAAACAATAACTGGTGTAATAATTAGCTGTCAAAATAATTGCTGAATAAATGAAGAGCTTGGAGCTTGATAGCAAGTCCTTTATTTTGCTAATGCATTATAAAAGGTATAAGAATAGATGGACCGGAGTCTTGTGATGACCGGTAAACCTTCCCTCGCCACACTTCTCTTTCCCCTTCTCCCTTTCCCTTCCCCCAGCCCGTGTGTGTGTGTGTGTGTAAGTGTGTGTGTGGGTGTGTGTATGTTTGTGCATGTGTCTGTCTGACTCTCTCTCTTTCTCATTTCCTCCCTCTCCACAATGGACATGTCTAGGTGAGGGATGCACAAATGTAATGCTTTAAATAAAATGTAATGCTTTAAATTCAGATTAAAAATATAATACTTGTAAACTGAAGGCAGGAATAGGACAAGCAGAATTCAAGGGCCCATTGCAGCCGGTAGATATAATCCATGGAAGGATTTCTCTGCCTATCTAGAATTGCTCTGAAAGCCTTTCCTAAAGGAAGTCTTGGTTTGAGGATAGAGAGTACAAAGGTGACCATATCTGGTATAGTGATCCCTGTCCTTCCCAGGGTTGACCTTTCAAGGGGGCGGAATTACAAGCTATTCTCAGTTTGTGCTTTGGGGAGATTATCAAAGTATCACCAGGTCTATTTTATGATACACATTCAGAATCATAGTCTCTGTGTTTGAATTTCAGTCTCCAGGTACAGACCCAGAGTGACTTCCAGAATTAGAACACTAGTAGCTCCTCTTCATGAACGTTATCGTCTAAAGAGGCCCTCAGAGAGGGTAGATCAGTTTCCCTTAAGGATTTGCTCTCAGGGACATCTTGAGCTTGGGACACTAGCTAGAGATTTTCAGCAGGTTTCTGGGGAAAATGGCGGCATGGAGATGGCACTATGAGGTAATAGAGGCAGCTGGAAGGGAAGTAGAGTACCATAAGTTCAGACAGCTCCACAAAAGACAGGCAGTTTCCTTGGGGATGGAGCCTTCATTAACGTGGTTTACTGAGGCTCCTGTCATTCCTGGCTCTTAGTAAGGATTTTCCAGATAGGACAGCTGTGATTACACAGGCAGAGAAAGATTACAGATCAGGTTACCAACCCCCTCCTACTGACTCAGGTAGTTTGATAGGGTGAGGGCAGATTAACGCATGGAGCATGCACCCAGGGAGGAGGGGCAGAGGGAAAGAGAACGAACAGAAGGGCAAGAGAATTGGCAGAATCCTCTCTCCTACGTCTTCCTAGGCCCACAGCCGGTGCCTTTGGCGCACTGAGGTGCGCAGAGTCCCTTAGCCAGGCGCAGGGCGCGCAGCCTAGGCTGAGATCCGCGGCTTCCGTAGAAGTGAGCATGGCTGGGCAGCGGGTGCTGCTTCTAGTGGGCTTCCTTCTCTCTGGGGTCCTGCTCTCAGAGGCTGCCAAAATCCTGACAATATCTACACTGGGTGAGTGCTTGGCCGGAGAATTCCCAGACAGGCGCGTCCCGGATACCCGCACTGCCAGGGCTCCAGCGAACCGCGCTTGATCAGAGTCATCCAGGCGATTTTCCAGGCTCGGCTTGCGGACCCGGCTGGAGGAGGGAGAAGCCCATCCAGTTGTGGGGCAGAGAGGGGCCTCTATTGCTGAGGTGGGGAAGATAGTTTTGGAGAAAAGAGACTCTCCTTTCCTCTCTCTTCTTGTTCAGGACGCGCTCCCCACCCCGCAGGGTTGGGGCCAGAAATTTGAGACCAGGACCAGAGCTTGAGTTCCTGCGCTGCCTTCTCCAGAGCGCAGTGGGACTTTCAGAGGCTCACCCTAAGCTCCATGGGGCGGGGGTGCGCAGTAGCTTCCAGCAGAAACGGTGGTGAGCGTTTTCAGGCTCTTGGAGACCAGGGAAAGGCGCTCCTGAGGGCAGCACCGCAAATGTTGTGAAGCTGCGTCCGGAGCCAGGGTGGCGCAGGCAGGTATTTCATGGCTGCAAGGCCAGTGGAGTGTTTTCCTCCACGGGAAACCTGGAGAACTGCCCAGGGCTGAGGAGAGGACCCAGGTCATTCGGATCTTTTGGAGCCTCATTCCTTTTACCTGTGCCGCTGACAGTTTTTGCGGGATTCATGGAACTGTTAATTCAGCATTTTGGGCCTCAGTTTTATTTCATTTTTATTTCAAAGGAAGTAGAAGATGAAAGAGAATTATATATGAGCTCGATCCGAGGATCGAGCCTCCCCAAGACTTTATTTCAATCCGTAGTGGGCTCTAATGGAGTCCTTTTAGATCACGGAGAATCAGGGCTTGTAGAGCTGGAAGGAACCACGGATCATCTAATTTAGTGTCCACTTTGGTTTTCTGAGAGGGCAACTGAGGGACAGGAAGTGAGATGCCTTTCTTAAGAGCCCACGAGGCCTCCCTAATGTCCCATGAAGAATTGTTTAGGGTTTCTTACCCCAAGACCACGCTCACCATAACTTCTGCTCTGAAGCCCTTTTCACTAAGGATTTTCAAAAATCACTAAGAAACCGTGTTAGTCCTTTGCAACAGAGCTTCTTGACTTCTTGAAAGTACACCGTCCTCCTTCCTCAGACTCCAAAAGGAAGCTGGTGTCATTTCTGAATCCAGGGGCTGGAATCCTGGTCTTTGCCCCAGAAAGCCATTTGACCTCTTAAGACTCACTATGAATGGCTGTTTCTGTGAGGACCCCTTCTTCCCGATTCCCTGTTCTTACATGAATTAAAATTTGAGCAAGACCTGTTGCAGATTTGTACTTTATACATCCCTCGTTGCTTTAGACTATTCACGTCTGGGTATAAGTAAACCGAGTCATTCAGAGAGCTGCACAGTACTTCTCTACTCCCCTTCCACCTCCATCCTCAAACTCCTGGCATTTTTCCATTAATTTCTCTTCTGATCTTCCTTTTTTTTTTTTTTTTGCTGCTGAGACCCTTAGATTCTAGTGAAGGATCTTCTAAGAGAAGATATTAACGTGATAAAATTTTTACCTCTTTTGAGGACCAAGCTTCTCTTTCCTTAGCGTGGTAGGGTTTTCCTAGAATCAGTGATTCCTTAGTTTTTGGTGCAATCAGGATCTTGTAGGCCCACCCCAAGGGCTCCACAGTTGTCCTCAGATATCTTAATTATAAGTTGAATACTGGCCAAATTGAGTAATTTCCTGCCAAATACATTTGAATCACAAAGATTTGGGCTCTAAGTAGTAGCTTCTGTCCAATGGCAGTTTCTTAGACTCACCTTGCAACTTCTATATTTCTGTCTGCTACAGTAGCATACTTTTCCAGAATGGAATGACAGATAGCTCTGACTGATTGCTCATTAGGAACTCTTCACACTAATGTGGACACTACTGTGCTGTATTTTCTATCATTGCAGTTACATTTTGGAGACAGTGTCTCTCTAAGGCTCCAATTAACATGCAGTATGTACCTTAAGATGAGCAAATTTTACAGGCGTAATCACAGAGAAGCTCATTATACTGACACAGAGACTTTGAGCCACAAATGGAAATCTTTGATGGAGGATTGCCACAGATCCTGCACATAGGACAGGAAGGCTTTGGGTGCATGTGCCGGGCATTACCCAAAGTGAGATTGAGGAACAGGAAGCACTTGTGTCCATCTGCTCACTGTTCACCTTTCCTCTTCCCTAAACTTTTTCTGCTGAATTTCCATTCCCTCCTGCCAACTCCCATATTGTCATCAGAAACTCTATTTTCATCTGTACAGAATGACATTGTGCATTGTTTCTAGGTGGAAGCCATTACCTACTGTTGAACCGGGTGTCTCAGATTCTTCAAGAGCATGGTCATAATGTGACTATGCTTCCTCAGAGTGGAAACCTTTTAATCCCAGGTATCTTTTTAGAAAACTAATTGTTATATTCTTTTACTCTAAGAAAAAAGTGATAATATCTTTTTTATAGAGCTACATAGTAAAATCTTTTTTGAATGTAGTCTTATTTCGGGATGAATAAATGTGTGTGTGGGTGCGTGTTCATGTTAAGTATTGGAATTCTTATTGGGGTCTGTAGACTAAGACTTCACATGCCATACTTCTGTGTTTTACCACTTACCTGAGTGTCATCCTATTCTAGACAACTTTCCACACATTATTATTAATAATTTTGAGGAACACTACACAATAGTATGGCTTAAATTTTTTTTGAACAGAAATATTTTACCATATTTCAAGCTTTTATTATGTAAGTATAGAAGTTCTTCCTATCCCACAGGTTACTTTCTGTTCTTGAGAGACTTGAAATTTGTGAAAGATTTCCCAGGGAGCCTCTTAATTATGAACTGAGATGGGAATATATGATTAACATGACCTCATATGCTTGAAAAATTTGTAGCTATACATAAATTGTGCATAATGATGTCAAAAGTTCTTAATTGAGTCATTGCCTCCAAAGAATGGTAACTAAAATGAAACTCACCAAATTCTGTTGACAGACAAGGAGAAGGAGGACCAGAGAACTTAAATAATTTGTTTAATGTCAAATGGGAAATTAATAACAGAGTTGGGTGAATCTGGGTCTTCAGGTTCTGAGTTTCTCATTCTGAGGGTTTCTGAAACTTTGAACAACATCAAAAATTAACCATCTTGGGAGAAAAAGTCTGAGTCATTATAAAATTCTGAAGGTAAACTTCAGGCCTTGTTAATGTTCAGATAGTTTTAATGCACTCTTGATCACCCTCTAGATTGAGTGTCAGAATGTTCACTGAATATCCTTTTTATACATTTCCCTTTGTGTCTGCCTTATAGTCAATCTGATTTCTCAGCAGTAAAATATGGTCATCTTATTTTGGTGTTTCCAATAGCCTTTGAGAAACTGCTGAAAGCTATAGACCCACTACTTTGACAGACCATGCACGCCAAAATCTACAAATGATTCTGTGGATCCATGAATCTGTTCAGTTTTATCTTCGGGTTCAAGTGTTGGGGTTCAGTTGTTCTGGAGTTTCTTTCAGTATTTCTCAATCTTTGGACAGTTCTGAGGTTGAGATGAAATATTCTTTCTTCTATTTTGCAGTCGTATTTGGGTAGAGCTCTGAAAATAGGAAAAACACTTGATTGGGTTGTTTTTGATAGTCTGATAGCCAAATCAGTGTATTGAAATATTTCAACATTTGTTAACTACATGTTTCCATCACTTCCTTATTTAAAACTTTAATAACTGAATGACTTCAGGGACACTGAAGAAGTGTAGGTTTCTTGTGCTCACATGTAATATTTTTCCAATTCATAACTGAAATAATAAGTATAGGATAGCAGCCTAAAGGAGAACATAATTATTTGAGGTTCTGACTCTTTTTCCTTTTAAAAAAGATTTATACCTTTTTAGTGCTGCATAATAGATGTACATATTTTCAGGGTACATGTGATAACTTAATACATTTATATAATTTGTAAGGATCAAATCAGTGTAATTGGGATATGCATGACCTTGAATATTTGTTCTTTCTTTATTCTAGAAACATTCAAATTATTCTCTTCTAGCTACTTTGAAATATACAATAAATTATTGTAAACTATAGTCAGCCTACTTATCTTTCAAACACAAGATCTTATTTCTTCTGTAAAGCTATAGCTGTGTACTCATTAATCAACCTCTATCCATCTCCCCTCTACACTACCATTTCTGGTCTCTAGTAATCACCGGTCTACTCTTTACTTTCATAAGATCCACTTTTGTAAGCTGCTACATATGGATGAGAACATGGGATATTTCTCTTTCTATGCTTGGCTTATTTCACTTAATATAATGGCCTCTAATTCAATCCATGTTGCTGTAAATTACAGGATTTCATTATTTTCTATAGCTGAATAATATTTCATTGTGGATTTAAATCACGTTTTCTTTATCCATTAGTCCACTGATGTGCACTTAGGTTGATTGCCTTATTTTGGTTATTGTAAACAGTGCTGCAATAAACCTGAGAATGCAGCTATCTCTTCGACATACTGACTTTTTTCTTTTGGATTGTATATCCAGTAGTGGAATTGCTGCATCATATGGTAGTTCTGTCTTTAGTTTTTTGGAGATTCTTAGTAGAGTTTTCCATAGCGGCTGTACTAATTTACAGTGTATGAGGGTTCCCCTTTCTTGACTTTCTTGTCAGCATTCATTATTCCCTGTCTTTCAGATAAAAGCCATTTAACTGTGATGAGATGATATCACATTGTGATTTTGATTTGCATTTTTCTGATGATAAATAATGCTGAACATTTTCTTATATACCTGTTGGTTATTTTGAGAAATGTCTATGCAGATCTTTTTCCTATGTTTAACTAAATTATTTGCTATTAAGTTGTTTGAGCTGCTTATATATTCTGGTTATTAATCCATTGTGAAATGAATAGTTTGCAAATATTTTCTCCATTCTTTGGTTTGTCTTTTCATTTTGTTGACTGTTTCCTTTGCTGTGCAGAAGCTTTTTGGCTCAATGTAATCCCATTTGTCTATTTTTGCTTTGGTTGCCTGTACTTTTGACGTCTAACTAAAAAAGTCTTTGCTGAGACCAATATCTTGGAATAGTTCCTCAATGTCTTCTTCTAGTAGTTTCATAGTTTTAAATCTTAGAATTAAGTTTTAAATCCACTTTGACCTTATTTTTTTGTATGGTGAGAGATAGTGGTTTGGTTTTATTGTTTGTATCTATCCAGTTTTACAGTTTCTCCAGCATCATTTATTGTAAAGACTGTTCTTTCCTCATTGTATGTTCTTGGTATCTTTATTGAAGATAAGGTCAGTATACATGTGTGAGTTTTTATCTAGGCTCTTCTGTTCCGTTGGTCTATGTGTTTGTTTTCATGCCAGGACCATGCTGATTTGGTTACTATATGTTTGCAGTGTATTTTGAAGTCATGTAGTTTGATGCCTCTGGCTTTAATCTTTTTGCTGAGGATTGCTTTGGTTACTTAGGATCTTTTATGGTTCCATATACATTTTATAATTTTTTTCTATTTCTCCGAATAATGTCATTGATAATTTGATAATAATTGCATTGAATTTGTAAGTTTGCTTTGGATAGTTTTGGCATTTTAACAACATTTATTCTTCTAGTCCATGAACAAGGAATAGCTTTCAATTTCTTGTGTCCTCTTCAATTTCTTTCAGCGGAGTTTTACAGTTTTCCATATATATCTTTTACATCTTTTGTTAAATTGATTTCTAGGTATTTTATATTTTTTGTAGCTATTATAAATGGAATTTCTTTATTGCTCTCTTTCAGGTTGTTTGCTGTTGGCACATGGAAATGCTACTGATTTTTGTATGTTGATTTTTTAATCCTGCAACTTTACTGAATTTGCTTATGAATTCTAATAGTTTTTTGCTGGGGTCTCTAAGTTTTTTAAGTATAAAATCATGTTTTCTGTGAACAAGGCTAATTTGACTACTTCCTTTCCAATTTGGATGTCTTTATTTCTCTTGCCTAACTTCTCTGTCCAGAACTTCCACTATGATGTTGAATAAAAGTAATGGAAGTGGGCATCCTTGTCTTATTTCAGATCTTAGCTATTTTCAATTTTTCGCTATTTGATATGATGTTAGTTGTGGTGTCTCATATATAGCCTTTATGATTTTGAGGTATGTTCCTTCTATACCTAGTTTGTTGAGGGTTTTTTTTTTTTTTTTAAATCATAAAAAGGTGTTGGATTTTGCTGAATGCTTTTATGCATATTGAAATGATTATATGGTTTTTGTTCTTGGTTCTGTTAATGTGATGTATCATGTTTGTTGATTTACATATGTTGAACTACCCTTGCATCCCTGGGATAAATCTCACTTGATCATGGTGAATGATCTTTTTAATGTGTTGTTGAATTTGATTTGCTAGTATTTTGTTGAGGATTTTGCATCTATCTTCATCTGTTATATTGGCCTATAGTGTTGTTTTTTTTTTCTTATTATGCCCCGGTCTGATTTTGGTATCAGAGTATGGCTGGTCCTATAGAATGAGTTTGAAAATAGTCCCTGATCTTTAATTGTTTTGAAGTCTTTGAGTAGAATTGGAATTAGTTATTTGGATGTTTGATAGAATTCATCAGTGAATTCATCAGGTCCTGGG
>NW_012107408.1:1336000-1344280 GCF_000951045.1 Mandrillus leucophaeus
TATTTTTTTGATCTTCTTTTTATTTTTTAGTCTGGTGTATTAGTCTGTTTTCACATTGCTGTAAAGAACTACTTGAGACTGGGTAATTTATGAAGAAAAGAGGTGCAATTGACTCACAGTTCCACAGGATGTATAGGAAGTGTGGCTGGGAGGCCTCAGGAAACTTACAATTGTGGCAGAAGGTGAAGGGAAAGCAAGCACATCTTACCATGGTGGAGTAGGAGAGAAAGAAAGCAAGGCAGGAAGTGCTACACACTTTCAAACATCCAAATCTCATGAGAACTCAGTCACTGTCACGAGAACAGCAAGGGGAAATCTGCACACATGATCCAATCACCTCCCACCAGGCCTCTTCTCCTACACTAAGGATCACAATTTGAGGCGAGGTTGGGTGGGGTCACAAAGCCAAGCTGTGTCATTCCACCCCTGGCCCATTCCAAATCTCATGTCCTTCTTATAATTCAAAACAAAACCATGCCTTTTCAACAGTCCCTCAACATCTTAACTCATTCCAGCCTTAATTCAAAAGTCCAAGTCCAAAGTTTCATCTGAAGCACGACAAGTGCCTTCTGCCTGTGAGCCTTTTAAATCTAAAACAAGTCAGTTACTTCCAAGATACCATGAGAGTGTAGTCATTGGGTAAATACTCCCATTACAAATGGGAGAAATTGTCCTCAACAAAGGGAGTATAGGCCCCATGCAAGTCTTAAACCCAGCAAGGAAGCCATTAAATCTTAAAGTGCCAAAATAATTTCCTTTGATTCCATATCTCACATCCAGGGCATGCTGATGCAAAGGATGGCCTTCCGAGACCTTGGGCAGCTCTGCCTCTGTGGCTCTGCAAGGTATAGCCCCTATGACTGCTTTAGTGATCTGGTGTTGAGTGCCTGAAGCTTTTCCAGGAGGATGGTGCAAGCTGTTGGTGGTTCTACCATTCTGGGGTCTGGAGGACAGTTCCACTAGGCAATGCCTCAGTGGGAACTTTGTTTGAGGGCTTCAGCCCCACATTTCTCCTCTGCACTGCCCTGGTAGATGTTCTCCATGAGTGCTCCACCCCTGCAGCAGACATGAAGGCATTTTCATATGTCCTCTGAAAACTAGATGGAGGCTTCCAAATCTCAACTCTTGCCTTCTGCACACCTGCAGGCCTAACTCCACATGGAAACCACCAAGTCTTGGTGCTTGCACCCTCTGAAGCAATGACTTTAGCTGTACCTGGGCCTCTTTTAGCCATGACTGGAGCTGGAGCAGCTGGAGGTGCCATGTCTCAAGGCTGAACAGAGTAGTGGGGTCCTGGGCCTAGCCCACAAAACCATTTTCCCCTCCTAGGCCTCTGGGCCTGTGATTGTAGGGGCTGCCATGAAGGTCTCTGACGTGCCTTAGAGATATTTTCCCCATTGTCTTGGTTATTAACATTTGGCTCCTCTTTACTTATACAAGCTTCTGCAGGTAGCTGCTTGAATTTCTCCCCAGAAAATGGGCTTTTCTTTTCTACCACGTGGTCAGGCTACAAATTTTTCAAAAGTTTATACTCTATTTCCCTTTGAAATATAAGTTCTCTTTGCTTATGCAAATGAACATGGGCTTTTAGAAGCAGACAGACCATGTCTTGAATGCTTTGCTGCTTAGAAATTTCTTCAGCCAGATACCCTAATTATCTCTCTCAAGTTCAAAATTTCACAAATCTCTAGAGCAAGGTCACAACGCCACCAGTTTCTTTGCTAAAGCATAGCAAGAGTGACCTTTGCTTCATTTCCCAGTAAGTTCCTCATTTCCATCTGAGATCACCTCAGCCTGGACTTCATTGTCCATATCACTGTCAGCATTTTGGTCAAAATCATTCAACAAGTCTCCAGAAAGTTCCAAACTTTTCCACATCTTCCTGTCTCCTTCTGAGCCCTCCGAACTGTTCCAACCTCTGCCTATTACCCAGTTGCAAAGTCATTTCCACATTTTCAGGTATCTTTATAGCAATGCCTCACTTCTCTGGTACCAATTATCTGTATTAGTCTATTTCCACACTGCTATGAAGAACTACCTGAGATGGGTAATTTATGAAGAAAAGAGGTATAATTGACTCACAATTCCACAGACTTCACAGGAAGCATGGCTGGGAGGCCTCAGGGAACTTACTGTTACATACAGCAGAAGGCAAAGGGGAAGCAAGAATGTCTTACCATGGTAGAGCAGGAGAGGAAAACGAGCAAAGGAGGAAGTGCTGTACACACTTTCAAACAACAAGATATTGTGAGAACTCACTCACTATCATGAGAACAACCAGAGGGAAATCTTCCCTCATGATCCAATCATCTCTCACCAGGTCCCTCTTCCAATACTAAGGATCACAACTTGAGATAAGATTTGGATGGGAACACAGCCATACCATATCATCTGGCTAAAGATTTGTTGATTTTGTTTATTCTTTTAAAAAGTCAACTTTTTGCTTCGTTGATCTTGTGTCTTTGTTTTAGTCTCAATTTCACTTATTTCTGCTCTGATGTTTTTACTTTTTTCTTTCTACTAATTTTGTTTTTTTTTTTTTGTTCTTGTTTTTAGAGTTCCTTGAAGTGTATCATTAGATTGTTTATATGAAGCCTTTCGAACTTTTTAGTATAGGCATTTATTACTATCAACTTAACTCCAGTGTTTCTTTGTTGACTTTCTGTCTAGATAATCTGTCCGTTACTGAAAGTGGGATGTTGAAGTTCCTTACTATTATAGTATTGCACTCTGTCTCTCTCTTTAGATCTATTTATGTTTGCTTTGTATACTTGGGAGCTCTGGTATGAAGTGCACAGATATGTAAAATTGTTATATCTTTTTGTTGAACTGACCCTTTAATCATTCTATAGAGACCTTCTTTGTCTCTTTTTACAGTCTTTTATTTGTATTCTTTTTTTTTTTTTTTGACAGAGTCTTGCTCTGTCAGCCAGGCTGGAGTGCGGTGGCACAATTTTACCTCACTGCAACCTCTGTCTCCCGACCTCAAGCTATTCTTCTGCCTCAGCCTCCCAAGTAGCTGGGATTACAGACATGTGCCACCACACCCAGCTAATTTTTGTGTTTTTGGTAGAAACGAGATTTCTCCATGTTGGCCAGGCTGGTCTCGTACTCCTGACCTCAGGTAATCTGCCTGCCTCTGCCTCCAAAAGTGCTGGGATTACCGTTGTGAGCCACCACGCCCGGCCGTATTCTATCTAATCTGATATGTAAATATAGTATTCCTGCTCGTTTTTGGTTTCCAGTTGCATGGCATATCTTTTCCCATCCCTTCACTTTTACTCTACTGTGTCTTTATGGGTATAGTGGTTTTTTTTAATGTAGCATATAGTTGAGTCTTGTTTCTTTCTCCATTCAGCTATATGCCTTTTAATTGGATAATCGAGTCCATTTACATTCAGTGCTTTTTTTTTGATGTGTAATTACTTTTTGTTGTTTGTTTTCTGGTTGTTTTGTAACTCCTTTCTTTCTTTCTTCCTTTCTGTCTTCATTTGTGGGTAAGTTGTTTCCTCTGGCAGCATGTTTAATTCATTGCTTTTTATTTTTAATGAATCCTATTATAAATTTTTGTATTGTGGTTGCCTTGAGGCTTCTAAAATATCTTATAGACATAACAAATTATTTTAAATAAATGACAACTTAAGTCAAAAAGAACAGAATACAAACAACAATCAAAAAGAGAAAAATGACCTCTGCACTTTAACTTCATCCCTCCCTCATTTTGACTTTATGCTATCTCAATGTGTATACTTTTGTATTGCCTATTTATTAATAGGTTGCTGTGGCTATTATTTTGTTTTCAATAGATTTGTCTTTTGGGCTTCGTACTAGAGTAATGAGTGGGTTTCACACCACAAGTACAGTATAGTGTATTCTGGGTGCATCCATGCACTTAATTTTACCAGTGGATTTTATACCTTCAAATATTTTATTTTTGCATGTTAGTGGTTTTTTTTCCCTAGATTGGAGAGCTCTCTTTAGCCTTTCTTATAAGACAGATCTGGTAATCTAGTAGTTGTGAATTCTCATAGATTTTATTTGGGAGATACTCTGTCTCTCTTTCGTATTGGAAGGATAGCTTTACTGGATACAATATTCTTGGGTAACAGGTGTTCTTCTTTCAGCACTTTGAAAATGTCATTTTACTCTCCCTGGCATGTATGGTTTCCATTGTGAAGTCTATTTTCAGATGAATTATACCTCTTTTTTATGTTACTTGGCACTTTTCTCTTGGTGCTTTTAGGATCCACTCTTTGTCCTTGATCTTTGAGAATTTATTATATACCTTGGGGTAGTTTTATGTGGGTCTGTTTGGTGTTCCCTGACCTTCCTTTTCCTGGATATTTATCGCCTTTTCAAGTTTTGGAAAGTTTTCCATTACTATTTATTCAAAGATTTCTATCCCTTGCTCTTGCCCAACTCCTTCTTGAACACCAATACTTTTTAGATTTGGTCTTTTGAGGTAATTGTATATACCTTGTAAGTAATCTTTGTTCCATTTCATCCTTTTTTTCTGTCTTTTCTCCTCTGACTTTATATTTTCAAATAGGCTGTTTTGGAGCTTACTGATTCTTTCCTCTACTTGATCCATCTTGCTGTTGAACATCTCTAATGAATTATTCAGTTCAGCAAATGTGTTTCTCGGTGCCAAGATTTGTTTGATTTTTTCCTATTATTTCATTTAAAACATTTTTTAGAGATAGGTCTTGCTCTGTCACCCAGGCTGGAGTACAGTGGTGCTGCAATCATAGCTCATTGCAGCCCTGAACTTCTGAGTTCAAGAGATCCTCTGCCTTAGCTTCCTGAGTAGCTGGGACTATAGGCCTGTGCCAACTAATTTATTTTTTGATTGATTTTTTTTTTTTGAGATGGAGTCTCGCTCTGTTGCCCAAGCTAGAGTGCAGTGGTGCAATCTCGGCTCACTGCAACCTCCACCTCCCAGGTTCAAGCAGTTCCCCTGTCTCAGCCCCCCAAGTAGCTGGGACTACAGGCACACGCCACCACGTCTGGCTAAATTTTTTTGTATTTTTAGTAGAGACGGGGTTTCACCATGTTGGCCAGACTGGTCTTGAACTCCTGACCTCAGGAAATCCACCCGCCTTGGCCTCCCAAAGTGCTGGGATTACAGGCATGAGCCTCCATGCCCAGCTGATTTCATTTTTTTAAAGATGGGGTCTCTCTATGTTGCCCAGGCTGGTCTTGAACTCCTGACCTCAAGCAATCCTCCCACCTCAGCTTCTGAGTAGCTGACGTTATATGCGTGAGCCACTGTGACTGGACTAATTCAGTTTTTTAAATTATATTTCTCTGATAAATTTCTGAATTACTTTTCTGTGTTATCTTGGAGATTGATGAATTTCTTTAAAACTACTCTTTTGAATTCTTGGTCAGAGAGTTTACATATTGCCATCTTATTAGGGTCAGTCACTGATTTCTTGTGTCTGTCTGGGGACATCATGATTCTCCATTTCATGTTGTTTCTTGTGGATATAGGTCTATGTCTTTGCATTGAAGGATTAGTTATTTTTTCCAGTTTTCTTTGTCTGTCTTGTCTTGGTTTCAATTGGATATGTTTGGTTAGAGATTCTTTGCACTTTGCCTGTTGATTTTTTTTTTTTCTTACTTTTTATTTTCCACTAGGCTGCTGCCTCCTCTTCAGCTCTAGATGACACCTTAATCCCAGGTTTGCCTTGGTTCTAGCATAGTCAGAGTGCCACTCATTCTGAATCAAGAAAGTCCCAAAAGGGATATATTGGTAGTGTAGGAAGGCTGGTTAGGGATTTGTGTCGAGAAGACCTGTGGAATGGACCTTTTACAGCATGGTGTTACTGAACATCCATTCTGATTTGGCATCTCCTTTGACTGAGTTACAGAGCAGAGTATCCAGAGTTGGGAATGGTAGTCCTGCCTCCTCCCTTTGTTTCTGGGCTCCCTTTGTCTCTGTCCTCAAGGCTATTTCTTCTTTCAGACACTCTCATGCTTCTTGTGGGTTAAGGCAGGGACAGGTCTTCTATCAGAGGACCCAAGATGGTGGGGAAGTTGGTTGTCCACCTCGACTTCACTTTTTTCAGTGTAAAAGTGAGAGACAGGGGAAAATTTTTGACATGCTTGGTGATGGGCATATATGGGGGAGGGGCATCATAGATATGGAATTTCAGTTCTCTTAATGCCTATTTGGAGTTTTTTCACTCTTCTGTGGCCCTTGGAACTGTCTCCTTCTCATATTTGAGTTCTGGGATATTGCAGGTGATAATCTCAGCACTGTATATTTATTTTTGGTTTTCTGTAATTGGAGAGAGAAGCTAGCTTGATTCTCTGACACAATTTTGGAAGCAGAAGGCCTCTTTTTCTTTCTTTCTTTAAGACAGTTTTCTGTGCCTCACCGTCTACCTGGTATATTTTTCTCCAAGTGACAGGTCCTCATTGTTTGTGGGTGACTGCCCAAGTTATATCAGTGATCTTCATGGGCTGACTCCAAACACTCAGGGCAGTGATTTTCTTCTCCTGACCAGAAAATTCTCATCCTGACTGGCAGGTCAGTTTTGACTTTTTTAGTAACTAGGTAGGAGAGCAGATCAATAGCTAATATGAGGAAATCCATAATTGCAATTCAGGTTTCTAATTTGGCCACTGGGCTTTTCTCTTTCTCTATAAGTGGTGTTTACTGTAGCCCTGAGGAGTGAAATGTACAGCATGTTTATCTATCATAAAAGGTAAAGTAAATTTCATGTTGTTAAGATTTATGGAACTTAATAAAGTAAAATTGCCTTTCTTCTGAATATCAGAACCCATGGATAGATAATGACAGGAGTTAGATAATGATCAAAATGCCATACTTTTTCCAACTGCTTGGAAAACTTATCTTTAGATCTTTACTAAAGATCAAGAGTTGAATCCAAGATGAGTAGGGGTTTGAAGAGAGGCCTTGTATGATGTCTGGGTATTATGCTACCTGATTATTTCTGGTAGTCATTCCTGACCTTGGTAGTGTCCATGAAAATGGACTAATAAAGAGTGGTTCATGCTTGTAATCCCAGCACTTTGAGAGGCCGAGGTGGGTGGATCAGTTGAGGTCAGGAGTTCAAGTCCAGCCTGGCCAATATAGTGAAACCCCATCTGTACTAAAAATACAAAAATTAGCCAGGCCTGGAGGTGTGCACCTGTAATCCCAGCTACTCAAGAGGCAGAGGCAGGAGAACTTCTTGAATCCAGGAGGTGGAGGTTGCAGTGAGCTAAATCACACCACTGCACTGCAGCCTGGGTGACAAAGTGAGACTCTGTCCAAAATAGAAAAAAAGTAAACATTAAAACATATATACAATTTGATGTTTGAACATGTGTATATACTTGTGAATCCATCAACATAATTAGGATATGAATATTTCCATCATTCCAAGAAAATTTCTCTTGTCCCTTTACAATACCCACTATGTGTGATCCCACCTTCCAGCTCCCATTGCTAGTTAGTCACTAACACATCACTATGTGTTAGTTTGTATCTTTTAAATTTTATGTAAATGGGATTATAAGATATGTATTCTTTTATTTTGCCTTGTTTTAATTAACATTATTGTATTAGTCCATTTCATATTGCTATAATATGTCTATTACCTGAGGCAGCATAATTTATGAAGAAAAGAGGTTTATTTGACTCACAGTTCTGCAGGCTGTACAAGCATGGCACCAGTATCTGCTCAGCTTATGGTGAGGCCTCAGGAAGTTTACAATCATAGCAGAAGACAAAGGGGGAGCCGGCTAGTCACATGATGAGAGAGGGAGCTAGAAAGAGTGGGTGGAGGTGCTAAGCTCTTTTGAATAACCAGCTCTTGTGTGAATTCACTACCATGGTGACAGTACCAAGCCATCCATGAGGTATCTGATCCCAAGACTCAAACACCTCTCACTAGGCCAACCTCGATCTTTGGAGGTCACATTTCAATGAGATTTGGAGGGGGCAAACATCCCAAGAATATAAATTATTATTTATAGATTCATTCATATTGTGTTTATGAGTTATTTATTCATTTTTATTGTTCTATTGTATCAATAGTGTTCTATTGTATCCATTACTAAAATGTGTTTATTTAGTTTTCTGTTGATAGACACTTGGTTATTTTCAGTTTGGGAATATTACAAATAAACCTGCTATGAACATTTTGTGTACAAGTCTGTTATAACTTTCTTTCTTCCTTCCTTCCTTCCCTCCTTCCTTCCTTCCTTCCTTCCTTCCTTCCTTCCTTCCTTCCTTCCTTCCTTTCTTTCTTTCTTTCTTTCTTTCTT
>NW_012107408.1:1344523-1361179 GCF_000951045.1 Mandrillus leucophaeus
CTTCCTTCCTTCCTTCCTTCCTTCCTTCCTTCCTTCCTTCTTTCTTTCCTCCTTCTCTCTCCTTCCTTCCTGCCTGCCTGCCTTCCCTCCCTCCCTTCCTTCCTTCTTTTTTCTTTCATTATTTTTTTGAGGCAAGCTCTTGTTCTGTTGCCCAGGCTAGAGTGCACTGGCACAATCATGGCTCACTGCAGCCTCAGACTTGGGCTAAAGCAATCCTCCTACCTCAGCCTCTTGAGTAGCTGGAACTACAGATGTGCACCCCCAATCCCAGCTAATTTATTTTTTGTAGAGTCAGTATCTCACTATGTTGCCCAGGCTAATCTCAAACTTCTGGCCTCAGGTGATCCTCCCACCTTGGCCTTTCAAAGTGTTGGGATTACAGACATGAGCTACTATGCCTGACCTACATTCTTTTCTCTGGGTTAGCAACTAAAAGCGCAGTGGCTGAATCGTATTGTTTAACTTTTTAAAAAATGGACATACTTTTCCCAAAGTGGCTGTACCATTTTAAATTCTTACCAGAAGAAGAAAGTGGGGAATGAACCATTAGTTATCCTTCTTAAATTGGGTTGTTGCAGTTTTTCACTAATTTTAATCACAGGGCATATTAATACTTAGAGATGCCCTAAGAGATCTTCTATAATGCAAACTTACCCTTTTTTACCTCCAATGTGTAGGAGCAACACAATTTCAACTTGATAATCAGGATCACCAATTTCAAACAGTACAATAACTTCTTTCTTTGCCATTTGATTCAGAAGCATGGGGAGCCAAAAATGGCTGGATTGCATTCTTACTTTTCTGTTTCATAGAATTATTTTTGTGTCTCTTGGTGGAACCATTCCTTCATTTGGAGCTAAAATCCCTAGTCTGAAAGAGCATAAGGCTGCAGGAACAGGAAGCAAAAACACTGATAGTGGATCACTAGGGGAAATAGTGAGTGGTGATGCTGCCATTTCTACCCCTTGATACCTGAACCCATGAATCCTGGCTATAGGAGAAGCAACATCATATATTACATGTGATTAAGCACATATATAGTCTCCTGGAGAACACTACCCCAGGCTTGTAATGTATTTCCACCACCTGTAGCTGTAACTTTGTCTTTTAAAAATCCTTCACTGTTTCATTAAGTCAGCCACTTTAGGATGGTGGTGAACATGGTAAGACGATAAATTCCATAATTATGCACTCATGCCGCAGTTCATTTGCAGTGAAGTGAGTTTCTTTGTCAGAGTCAATGCTGTGTAGAATTCCACATCAGTACATACAGCATTTTGTAAGTGCATGGATGGTAGCTTTGGCGGAAGCACTCCATGAAGGGAAAGCAAGTCAAATCCAGAGTAAGTGGCTTTTTGAGTAAGAATAAAGTTCTATCTCTTTCATAATGGAATTGGTCCAGTGTAATCAATCTGCTACCCAGATAGCTGACGGGGTTACCCTGAAGAATGATGACAATCAGGCAATCAATGCTGTTCTCTGTTGCTGGCTGACTGGGTACTCTGCAGTGGCAGTATCCAGGTCAGCTTGGTGTGTGGAAGTCCAGTTTGATATGCCCATACATAAACTCCATCCCTGCTACCATAGCCACTATGTTTATGAAACCATTAGGCAAAAAACAGGGTTGGCTGAGGAAGGAACTTAGATGTTATCCACAGACAGGCCAACTTCTCCACTTGATTCTTAACATTCTTGTCTGCTGAGGTCACCCTTAAGTGAGCATTTACATAGGACACAAATATATTTATGTTTTGCCCATTCAGTTAGGTCTTACAACATACCTCTTCCCCAGAACTTCTTGCCACCAATTTTTAAGTTATGTTCCTTGCAGGTCTATGATGATCTAGCCGAACAATTGGCCACAGACAATGCAATGGACAAGTGTGATTTATTGTGGAAGAGAAATGTTAGTAAGTTTCATGCAGACTAAATGATGTCACAGAGCTGGAACATTGATAGATCCTTGAGGTTAGAGAGTGAGGGTGTATTGCTGGCTTTGTTAGATAAAAGCAAACTGCCTTTGATGGCCTTGACTAATGGGTGTCAAGACAAATTTGCCAGATCAATAGTTGCATATCAGGTATCAGGGATTGTGCTAATTTGCTCAAGCAATGAAACTATTATCTGGAAGAGTAGCTGCAATTAGAGTTTCCTATGTGGTTATGTTTATGACATCTATCATTCTCCAAGATCCATTTGTTTTCTGCACAAGTCAAAAATGCAAGTTGAATAGGGATGTGATGGGAATCATCACCCTTGTAATCTTTAAGTCCATAATGGTGCCATTAGTCTTTGAAATCTCTGTAGAGTGCAATATTGCTTTGGTT
The DNA here is from genome assembly GCF_000951045.1 of Mandrillus leucophaeus. Taxonomy (NCBI): domain Eukaryota; kingdom Metazoa; phylum Chordata; class Mammalia; order Primates; family Cercopithecidae; genus Mandrillus; species Mandrillus leucophaeus. Next base: position 1,346,851 of record NW_012107408.1, read on the forward strand.
TTCTGTTTTTCCAGATACAGGTCATTTTAGTGACTTCTACCTGAACTTTCCAACCATGATAGTTTACACTGCACACTTCAGGGGAGCAGTATGATTATTCTGCCACTGCTGAGTATATCTATTCCAATTACACATTTCAAATCTGGGGAAATAATCACAATCAGTTTGGGGAATTAGACCCTTGGAATTAGGGTCTGATTTCAAGATCTAATGTTCAGTAGTCTCTTGAAAAATATAATTATTTTATTTCCCCAGTGCATAGCCACACTGGTAAAAAGCTGTAGGTTCCTTTGGAGAAGGCTGGAGAGAGGGTAACAGTATATATTTCTGGTAGTGTAGTGGGGTATTTTCCCAAGGGACCTTGCCTCCTTTTTGTTCCAGGGCTTTTGTGTCTATAGATTGTCTGAGGTCTGTGTGTTTGAACTGAAGTTATACTTTTGTTTAATCTATTTAGGACTCCTTTGCTTGTACCAATCAAGTAACAATTTTGTAAACTTCTCATTTTCTTTTCTTTTTGGGACGTCATGATGAAGTAGCTAATGCTCTAGGTCTCCATGAATCAGATTATTCTAATTATTGCTTTGACTCTACTATTCCTCATGGTAACCATGCCTACCTTGATTTTGGTGCTTAAGTGCTACCACTTGACCCCAGCCACCCCAAGATGCAATTAACTCCATTATATTTAGGGATCCCACTTCAAGGGCATCATAATTTCCAACCATGAAGAAGAACAAACATAGAGCTCTCACCCCTTGCAAACTCACACTCATGGTGAAAAAAAATGTGTCCTCTTGTTCTGTTTCCTTCCTGTACTGGGTTAGCAGGCCTTACATCTTCATTTCCCTAAGCTGTTTGATACTTTTCAGGGTACCAAGGCAGATCTGGCATTTTATTTTTATTTAGTGTAGGCCACCCTTTCATCCATGTTTAATTTAATTAACCAAACAGATCCCCTTTTAACCTATTGAGCTACAATGATGAATCAAGAATCTCTGTCTAGTGCCTCATATCAATAAATTCAATCTAATCAAACTTTACATGCCTTTCACCATTACCTCACATACTCTCCTACACATGTACCCCAGATTTTTGTCATACATATTGTTCTTTTGGTGTATAGTGAAACTTCTTATGGGTAACCTTTGACACTTCCTTGAGCTTGAGTCTATTTTTGAATCTAAAAGTAAAGAGGGATGCTAAAACAGTATCTTTCAGCAAAATAACTGAAAGAGACTGTACAGTTTCTCATGCAAATGAGATTAACTTCTCCAGATAGGTGTAGGAAAGTTGCTTCTACTGATAAAGAAGATTCAACAGAAGTTAGGGGTTCAATAGCCCCAGATTCATAGGATCTGCCCATATGTCCCCATCTCAATTTTTAGGATCTCATTTCCCAATCATTGCCTGGACTTCAACAGAAAATACCTTGCAAGGTGGGGAATTAAATTTCATTGTAATTCAGTCTCAGGAGGAGACTGGGTTTGATTTTCAGAAACATTCAACTCAGTAGCTGTAGGAGATTTTTTTTTTAGGGCAGACAAAGAAGCTTTCAGGTCATTAATGTGGAGATGGAGCTTGGAATTTAAAGCCTTGACCTCATTCTTTTCTTTCTGTGCTTTCTCTATCAAATTAGGAGAAACCAGCTATACTCATTATACTCATGAGTTTGATTTAAATATCCCAGAACATTGCCTTTTAGAAACATTTGCTTAGGAGTATCCAATGATGATATTTTGCCACATGTCTATTGCCACCTAATGCCACAGGATGAGTGCCCTCTTTAACACTGAAAAGAGTTATTGACTTCAAACATAATCAATATTTGAATCACTTGGTCCTTATAATAGAGAACCAATCCTAGGAAATCAGAATCTTAGGAAATCAGAAAAACAGTATCAATTGGAGACACACACACCCACACCCACACGCACACGTATTTCAAGGACTTGGTTTACATAATTTGAGGTGTTAGCAAGTCCAACATCTATAGGTCAGGTAGGCAGGCTGGAAAGTCTCAAGCAAGATCTGATGTTGCAGTCTTGAAGCAGAATTTATTTTTCCTCTGGGAAACCTCAGGGTTTTTTGTTTGTTTGTTTTTAAAACCTCTCAACTGATTATTTAAGACCCACTACATTATTGAGGATAATCTATCTTACGTAAAGTCAACTGATTGTAGATAATAAGCATGCTATAAAATATTTTCATATCAACACCTAGATTAGTGTTTGATTAAATAACCATGTACTCTATCCTAGCCAAGCTTACAAATAAAACTAACCATCAGAGAAGAAAATTTGGAGTGCTCTATTTTATGGCTTCCTTCTCTACTTGTGAAAAAATCTTTGAAGTACAGCTCTGGACTTGAGGGTGGTGCTCTTCTTTCTGAGTCACATCTCTACTTTGGTATCTGAGTGCTATGTGGAGGGGTGGGCAGTAGGCATAGGTCTCCTTGCTTTCCTCCCCCAGCAGGAAACCTCACACTTACAAGGTGGGTCATGGTTAAGTGGCACCCCAGTATTCGCAACACTGCTGTGCCCAAGGTAGAGCTCATGCTTCACAAGTGGGGGCGGGTTGGTAGAAGGGAACCCCTACCTCCTGGAAGACATTTGGCCAGAACTTAGCTGCAGCAACAGGTAGAAGAGGGCAGGATGAGAAATGTTTACATCCTGCTCCTCCCAGAAAAATAACTCTCTGGCTGAGAGCTGCGGTAGGGGCAAGAGGGAGGGAGCCTGCATTCTTGGCTGCAGTTTGGGAGTTGGTGGGAGCAGTCAGAGGAAGTCGGCCTCTCAGAGTTGGTTGAGTAAAGGGAGACAGTGGGTGTTCATTCAAATACCACAGACCCTAGGCTCAGTTTTCAGTGAATTTTTGTAGATTTTCTTGAATAGATATTTCTTCTTTTTCTGTATGCCCTATAACAATGTCCAGCATTTGTGTGTATGTGAGTGGGTGTGTGTGTGGTTTTCACCAGTTTTGGTATGAACAGTGTCTGAAGAGTTACTCTTGCTATTATGCTGGGAATGGAATGCTGGTAATGATGGAGCATTGTTAAACTTACCAAGCAATTCTTCTCAGGAATGTAACTGAAGCACCATGCCTTCTACTTTGTGTGTGGCAATGGCACATCCCTTTTTGTGAGTTCCTTTTTATATATAGTATGTCTTGAATAAGTGCACCTTGTGTATGTCTTGAATGATTGTGCTTGATGAATCTCCTCCAAGGAGGACATCTTCATTGTAATGTCATAACTGCTCCTGGATATGGTTGGATATGGTGATGGTCTTCCTGGCAGTGACTGTGGGCCAGGATATTAAGGTTCCCCACAGTGAGCCAGTTACAGGTGATTTATGGCCTTTTAAAGATAAAAATAAAGGGAAACTGACTGAGATCCTATTGAAATAGGCCTTGAATGGAGCATATTTGCAAATCTATGGTTGCAAAATATTAGTTAGTTAGTATTCAAATGTAGTAAGCAATTTTTAATAACCATGGGTATGAGGTTCTAAATGTGATGGATCCTGGCATTAAGGCTATAGTAAAATGTTGTGAGGCATCATTAATTCTTGCTAGGTTTAAAAATAGTCCAATGTGGGCTTTTAAAGGGAGAAAGAATGGAGAGAATCAACCCTTTTCTAAATAGATCTTTCATAATGGAGTTTAATCCTTAAGAGGCCCTGTTTTAATCTATTTTGGACAGTGTTAATAATTTTAATATGTTGAAGCAGATCCACAGCATCCCTTTTTGTTAAGCCAATTCTAAGTGCCAAAGAAATAATTTTATGTTAGTTTTTTAATTGTTAGATAGGAGTAGCCATGCCCAGAATGGAATGGAATATTTTAGGAAATAAGTCTTAAGACTATGGAGTACTGATATGGTTTGGCTGTGTCCCCACCCAAATCTTATCTTGAATTCCCACGTGTTGTGGGATGGACCTGGTGGGAGGTAACTGAATCATGGAGACAGTTCCTGTGCTGTTCTTGTGATAGGGTATAAGTCTCATGAGATTTGATGGCTTTTTTCTTTTTCTTTTTTTTTTTTTTTGAGATGGAATCTCGCTCTGTCACCAGGCTGGAGTGCAGTGGCACTATCTCAGATCACTGCAACCTCCGCCTCTCAGGTTCAAGTGATTCTCCTGCCTCAGCCTCCCGAGTAGCTGGGACTACAGGTGCGTGCCACCATGACTGGCTAATTTTTTTGTATTTTTAGTAGAGGCAGGGTTTCACTATATTAGCCAGGATGGTCTTGATCTCCTGACCTCATGATCCACCTGCCTCAGCCTCCCAAAGTGCTGGGATTACAGGCATGAGCCACCATGCCCAGCTGAGATATGATGGTTTTATAAGGGAGAGTTTCCCTGCGCAAGTTCTCTCTCTCTTTGCCTGCTGCTACCCATGTAAGGCATGACTTGCTCCTCCTTGCCTTCTGCCATGATTGTGAAGTCTCCTCCGTCGTGTGGAACTGTAAGTCTATTACATCCTTTTTCCTGTATAAATTACCCAGTTTCAAGTAGGTCTATTGGGAGAACCCGCTCCCGATGTTTAACATGGGTTCTTTTCTATTTCCCAAGTGTCTCGGCTGGGTGAGAAATAAAGGGAAAGAGCACAAGAGAGAGAAATTTAAAGCTGGGTGTCTGGGAGAGACATCACATGTCGGCAAGATCCGTGATGTTCCCCGAGCCGTAAAACCACGAAGTTTTTATTAGCGATTTTCAAAAGGGGAGGGAGTGCATGAACAGGGTGTGGGTCACAGAGATCACATACTTCACAAGGTATAGAATGTCACAAAGCAAATGGAGGCAGGGCGAGATAACAGGACCACCGGATGAGGTAAAATTAAAATTGCTAATGAAGTTTTGGGCACACATTGTCTTTGATAACCTCTTATCAGGAAACAGGGTTTGAGAGCAGATAACCTGTCTGACTAAAATTTATTAGGTGGGAATTTTTGTCCACCGGATAAGCCTAGGAGCACTACAGGAGACCGGGGCTTACTTCATCCCATCGGCTTCGACCATAAAAGACGTCCCGCCTTAAAAAGGGGCCGTCTATAGGCCTACCTTCAGGGCGTATTCTCTTTCTCAGGGATGTTCCTTGCTGAGAAAAAGAATTCAGCGATATTTCTCCTATTTGCTTATGAAAGAGGAGGAATATAGCTCTGTTTTCGTCCAGCTCACTGGCGGCCAGTTCAAAGTTACCTCTCTTGTTCCCTGAACATCGCTGTTATCCTGTTCTTTTTTAAAGATGCCCAAATTTCATTCAAACACACATGCTCTACAAACAATTTGTGCAGTTGACACAATCACAGGGTCCTGAGGCAACATTCATCCTCCTCAGCTTACAAAGAAGATGACGGGATTAAGAGATTAAAGACAGGCATAGGAAATCACAAGGATATTCATTGGGGAAGTGATAAGTGTCCATGAAATCTTCACAATTTATGTTCAGAGATTACAGTAAAGACAGGGGTAAGAAATTATAAAAGTATTAATTTGGGGAACTAATAAATGTCCATGAAATCTTCACAATTTATGTTCAGAGATTACAGTAAAGACAGGGGTAAGAAATTATAAAAGTATTAATTTGGGGAACTAATAAATGTCCATGAAATCTTCACAATTTATGTTCTTCTGCCGCGGCTTCAGCCGGTCCCTCCGTTCGGGGTCCCTGACTTCCCGCCACATAGGTCTTTATCAGTAGCATAAAAACAGACTAACACAGGTATTTGGTACCAATGCTTAAGATGGGGCATATATATTTGCCCTCTATATTATATTGGATAACTCCTTAAGAGTACAGAAGATGATATTACTTAAATTTAGTGAAATATTCTGATATACCTGTAACTTTTGCCCCATTGTTGATTAAGGTTATTATGGTTTGCATGGGTGTATTCGATCTGATGTTAATCTAGAACTTATAATGTAGAGAGAAAACAGCCAATCAGTGTCCTTTAATTTTTCTGTAAAAATAAATGTTAGATTTCCAAAAGGTTAAGTTGTAGACCTTTGTTTTAGTTTTTGTTCTTGCATCCCACCTGTCCCCCTCCCCACCCCTTCTGGCTAACCTAATTCTCTCTTTCTCTTTTTGGTTGTTATCAGGTGTACTTTTGTGGTGGTGGGTGGGTGTCGTTTCTAACATGCTCATCTTTGTAAGTTTCTTTCTGAGAGAGTTCCAGTGAGTATCAGCAAGGTTAGAGACCTTCTTTCTGGTAATTTTGAGAGACCCAAGGCTTAAATTGGGTTTGAAAGTACTCTTTGGCTGTACAGTGTTGTCATGGGTGCTTTTCCTGATAACTCTGTTCATCTGGAGCATTTTTAGCTACAGAGATATAATCAGCAATACAAGCAAATACATTTTCTGAGGTCCCAGTGGACCATCTATTTTTAGGATTGTGGATGTGACCATGCCATGCAATGACTGCCATTCTTCACATCATTTGGTGGGATCATATATTGCACTGATGTCAGTCTTAACCCTGAGTGCTCTTTACAATGATGTGTGTGTGGGAGGTAATATCTGATTGGGACACATAACCAGTGCTCATAGGGTAAGAGTTACTCAGCTGATCTAGTGTCAGCCACAGCTCGTGCTGTAATTGAGAAACACAATTCCATCTGAGTCATACAGATAGCTTTGGTTTGAGACACATCACCCAGAGCTACTGAAAAGAGGGTCCCAATTTGTCATTCCTGTCTCACAATGCAAATTATTGAAACTTCTGATTGAAACTTGAATTGAGGTGAGGATTTTCCCACTTTGGCCTGGCTTGCTTGGTTTGAAGTTCTCATTAGTAACAAGGGAGAATGAGTTGAAGTTTTCTTCTTAGTTTGCCCAGATGAGACACAGAAAGTGAAGTAGGAGCTGAGGCTGGAAAGGAGTCAGCAGTCGAACTCCAAGAATGGAGTCAGACTTCTTATTACACATGGGTGATGGGGGAGGGGTGGGACTGGTAAATATAGTGAAGGGAACTACCATTTTTAAATTTTGCCCTTTAGAACTTTTTGACTTAATAAAAACCTATTTGTAGGTATCATTTTAAATAATGAAAATGAATTTTTCTGAAAGAGAAAAGAGTATGGGCTCTGAAATCAATCTGACCTATATTTAAAAACAAGCCCTACAGGTCATTATGTGTGCAAAGGAGACAAATTACCTCACACTGAATTACTCTCTATTGTCTCATCTATAAGTGTAATAGCTGTTCCTTTAAATAAAAACTTTAAGTGGAAACTTTTATAACTTTAAATTGAATAAAAGTGCCTGGATAATGATAAAGTCTCAACATTATCAGGTTGTGCAATAGAATGAATGAAAAACAAAAACAAAACCAAATCAACATAAAACTTTAAAAGTAAACATTTCCATAAATGTAAAATTAATAGAATAAAACTTTAATATCATCATGCTAATGTTAATCCATGTTGTATGATATATTTACCTTTTTAACCAATTGGTATTTTCTTAGATATTAAAGAGGAGGAAAAATCATACCAAGTTATCAGGTGGTTTTTACCTGAAGATAATCAAAAAAGAATTACGAAGCATTTCAATAGCTACATAGAAACAGCATTGGATGGCAGGTAACTTCTTTTTATTCTATGAAGCAAAGAGTCACTATTTTAGTAATACAAATGAATAGAGAGATGCATCATATTTGGAGTGAGTTTTAGAGAAATGGATGGGTGGGTGATGGATAGATGGGGGAATAGATGATATGTGAGTGGATGAATGGATAGATGGATGAATGGTTGGATAAATGAGGGGATGGAGAAATAGAGGACAGGTGGGTGGTCAGGTGGATAGAGTAGACAAGGTTTGCATTCCCAACAATTGAGTCTATATTGTCCTTCTTCTACCATAAAGATTCTATAGAAAGCAGGAGATTGCTCCTCTGAGCCTTCCTTACAACACTTCATGTATAATCTTTGTATGCATTCTCCCCAATAAAGAAGCTAGGATCTTCAACTCTTCTGTTTGTCAAGAAAAAAGAAACACCTATTCTCACTTATTTTCCCTCCTTTGTCCTTTCATAAATTCACCAGTGGAGAAAACTCTTATGAATATTGATTTTTCACACCTTGAACCTTCACCTTTTAAACTCCTTAAAGATAATCAAATACCTGGATCGTACACAATGAGAGATGAGCCTGAGACTTTTTGACCTCACCTGGAATACAAGGAATCTCCTTCATCTGCCACATAAAAGAGGAGAAACACAAATCCATGCCATTCTTAGTTAATTATAGTGGCTTCATCCTCTTTGCTTTCCTTGAAAATTCTACTCAGTAGTCAAGGTGGTGCTCAAATCTAATTATTCCATAAAGCTTGCTTCCTCACTCAAGCTGGAAGACCACATGCTCTCCTCCATAGATCTGGTATATAGCACTCATTTGATACTTAGTCTATGGCATCTTGTGTTGTTATATATTTTTAAAGTGTATGTCTTGTCTCTTTTCTTCCAGCTTGATTTCTTTGAAGACAGGTTCCGGATACATGTTAAATATTGACTAAGTTACTGGGATCAGTGCCTTCCTGTGATTTTTTTCAATTTATTTACTTGAAATATGATTAATGTTATACTTTTGAGAAGTTTATACTGTATACATTGAATTTATCCACAATATTTGAAAATCATTCTTTATGTAAAATCTTTTTAAAAAATGAAATAGTGGATAATTTCAGAGAATCATCATTGTTGTAATTTAAAGTTGATTCTTAAGAACAGGCAGAGATCTGCATGTCACTCATGAGTTCTAAACCTGTAGGCCTTCTTTATGTGAAGTGACAGGCTTGCTGGGCTATTGCTTCTTCCTTTCTTTATGTGATTAGGAGGTCTGTGGTCTCCAGAGCACCTGTACCTATTACCACTGCTCAGGAACTTCTTCATCTATTCTTCTGGATTCTATACAAACAGGATCATTTTCTATGCAAGCAATGATGGGAAGACATTGAAGGGCAGTAGCTTCTGGAATAGTGACATAGGCAAGAGTCTTAACTAGGTGTCAGTAAAACTTTAGCATTATTTTATATGAATGTTCCAGCCAGCATGAAGTGAAAAGACTGATAATAAACTTCAAACCAGGCTTTCATTTTTATTTGTTTTTTACTACTTAACTCCTAGGCTAGGAGGACGAATCTCATTTCAGCTGAGATTTTGGATTCTAATATTGTGATCAAAAAGTTCACTGCACGAGACAATCTGTCAAATGCAAGATACACAGTATTTTTTAAAAAGACTACGTCATCAATAGTTAAGGAGCCTGTCAAATTACTTACATAGATTTCTGGAGAAAAGATAGTCAGTCACAAAAAGTCAGTATATAAATGAGGGTTAACAGAGCATCAAAGGATTTATAAAGGAGACATAGAACTCTGAGACCTGCTATAGTCAGAGTTGGCTCCCAGAGTAGAAGGACGTTGAATTGGCATTGATGGTGGGTGGGAATTGGGTCAGGGGAGGAAATAGGATGGGAGCAAGTGGGGACATTTTAGAGAGCAGAAGTATCTGGACCAGAGTGACCAGAGCTGAGAGTATTTGTTGAAACATTGTAGAATGGGTGGATGGATACTGGTTATATTCTTACATACCTAAAATATTTTTTTGAGTCCAACATTCTCCCAAATACTGTAAAATTATACTTTCCCAAATATTTACTATTTATTTTCTTTATTACAGAGACGAATTTGAAGGCCTTCTAAAGTTAATGGAAATATTTGGGATTCAATGTAGTTATTTGCTAAGCAGAAAGGATATAATGGATTCCTTAAAGAATGAGAACTTTGATCTGGTATTTGTTGAAGCATTTGATTTCTGTTCTTTCCTGATTGCTGAGAAGCTTGTGAAACCATTTGTGGCCATTCTTCCCACCAGATTTGGCTCTTTGGAATTTGGGCTACCAAGCCCCTTGTCTTATGTTCCAGTATTCCATTCCTTGTTGACTGATCACATGGACTTCTGGGGCCGAGTGAAGAATTTTCTGATGTTCTTTAGTTTCTCCAGAAGCCAATGGGACTTGCTGTCTACATTTGACAACACCATCAAGGAGCATTTCCCAGAAGGCTCTAGGCCAGTTTTGTCTGATCTTCTACTGAAAGCAGAGTTGTGGTTTGTTAACTCTGATTTTGCCTTTGATTTTGCCCGGCCCCTGCTTCCCAACACTGTTTATGTTGGAGGCTTGATGGAAAAACCTATTAAACCAGTACCACAAGTAAGTAAACCCTCAGCATTCAGTTTGGGATTCACATAGAGTCCTTGGGTGCATAGTTGGTGGCTGCCACCTGCCAGTGGATTCCTGAAGTTGAAGTAGGGATTGGCAAGGGAGGCACCTAGCGTATGTTCTTAAAGGAAGTGCTGACTTTCAGAGTTTGGCAAGTACAGTGTCAGGTCTTGCAGGATCCTGAGATAGAAGATTTCCTTAAATTGGCTCTTCTCTTGCCATGCCCTGGACTTAGAATCAGTGAGATGAACCCTTCAATTAAAGTTGCCATTTTAATTTTTATTTTGTGTGATTATGTGTAAAATAAATATGTAGTTAGTGCCGATTACATGCAATAATTGTTAAGGAGATGAGCTACTCACAGTGAAACAGACAACACTGTGGATTCGGAGTAAGCAGGGTGGGACTGCATGGGACTGACAGCAAGAACTGACAGTGGTATCTCCAGTGTTCCCTGCCTGTAGAGCCCTGGCTCCTGGCTCCACCTAGACTTTCTGACTTGATTTGTCTGGAGTGGGCCCCTGCTATTGTAATTTGTAAATGCTGCCGGGTGATTCAAATGCACAGTGTAGACTCAGAACCACTGCTATAGAAGGTTTTCAAAGGGAGGAGAACTCAAATGAGTTGGCTGCCTGTTGCCTCTGAGCACTGGGTTCCCATTTTACAGAAATCATCATATTTAGTATCTTGCCCTCTATAGGGAGGTGTGGTCATCTTCATTTTTATTAATGGAGGAGGACAGAAGCACAGGTGATGTAGGTGACCTTCCCACCACTGTGTAGTGCAGAGGCCCCCAAGACCCTGGATTGGGCCTGGACTTTCCAGGTACCAAAGTGACTATTCTTCCTCTCCTGATCTTATATTGAGTAAGCAGGAAGAGTTGGGGAATGATCTATGGATGAGATGGGCTTTGCATTAGTGGTAGGTGTATTTAGGAATGGAGCTGGGAGGGAAAGCACCCCAGGTCAGAGAGCAGGGGACCTAACATGTGGAGGTGCAAGTGAGATGGCCATAACACTGGGTTCTCTGGGTGACGCTGGCTAGATTAGTGTAGTAGAAGATTCGTTTGCATTAATAAAACCATGGGGATTTAGCCGAGGTCTTAGCTACTGGGAGGGTGGGTCAGGTCTTGGCATTGGGGCAGTTGTGGAAATTGTTAAGAAGAGAATAAAGGGAGTTAAGATTATGAGATAACAGATGCTTATTTTCAAATATTTTTTCTCTTTTTGATTATTTTAATTGCAGTCAAATATATATAATATAAAATATACCACTTTAACCATTTTTAAGGGTATGCTTCAGTGGCATTGAGTACATTTATATTGTTGTGTAACTATCATTACCATCTGTCTCCAGAACTTTTTTTTTATCTTCCCAAATTGAAACTTCTGTGGATTAAACAATATGTTAAATAGAATGAGCATTTGACTCAGCCGTCAAAGATGCGATTCAGAATAAAGTGGTTTCCATTTTTTCTTAGAGGTGCCATACCCACCCCACATTCCAACAACTACATGCATGAGCAGTGCACAGCACCTCCCCTCTTATCCCCTACCTTCCCACCTCGGTACCTGGCTGTGTCCACAGCATGAACAAGCCATTCCCAACAGCTACAAGGGGTGGGAAAAAAGTGGGACTGCCATTGTGGCCCCATGAACCAGCTGGCCAGCGCCTCCCAGTGGGACTTTTTCTCCCCTGGCCAAGGAGTTCAGCCTGGCCTGAACTGGGGGAAGGCTATAGTGATTAAAGGAACCTATTTGCACAGAGCAAGAGGTTCTTTCTCCAGGACCTCCCCCTTTTGCCCCTTAAGCTGTGTTTTTCTTTCTTTATTTTTTTCGTTTTCTAAGCGAGAGGGTTCCTTTTCCTAGCACGCTGCTTCTGATAGAGAAAATAATGGAGGAGCGACCCCTGCTGGCTGATAACTGCAAATTCGGCAGGGCCCATTTGAGACAATCTGAACAGACACATGCAACCCCTGAAATCTGTTTTTGTCCCAAACTCAATTCCAGGTTTCAGGCTGAGGCCCTAGAAAGGAAAACCTGATTGGAGGGATCAAAAGTCAGGCAACAGGCACAATGTAAATGGGCAGGACCAATTCCTGCTGACTAAACCCCCACTTCATGGAGGGAGGCTATGCTCCATGGCATAAATGAGGCCCAGGGAACTCAAAGGTTTTCAACAGCAGGGGAAATAGAGGCATAGGTGAGGGGAGATAATTCCTATTCTCTAGTCCCACCCTGCTTCATGGGTGCAGACCACAATGGCACCTGTGGGTGGCATCCATGAGGTTGCCAGGACTCAGGGACAACAGATGGAAGAGAAAGTCCCTTGCTTTCTCTCTCCTTCACACCCTGAGTTTTCATTGAAAGAAGGAAGGGAAATGAGGGATACCTCTATTTCCCTGTCTTTCAGAATGGGCCACCAGCTCTCTTCACCACCCCCAGCTTATTCTCCTCTGGAGTGTATCTTGAACCACTGAGACTGCTTTGACCCTCAGAATCTGGAGGAAAAACACCTCATAGCCCTCAAAACAAAGGTTTGGCCAAATTATGAAGGACTGGCTTGGTCTCAGGAAGGAACCATTCATTTTGATACCATCTGGCAGCTGGACCTTTTCTGTAGACGTGAGGACAAATAGTCTGAGGCCCCATATGTGCAGGTTTTCTATACCTTGCAGGGAAATCTAGACCCTTGCTGACTGTAGGATTGATCCAGCCCTCCTGCTTGTCATTTCAGGAGAGGCTGCAAAGGGCAATTCCAGGGAACTAGAGAAACAAATCCCAGAGGCACTCCCAACAAGGGAGCCAGCTCCCTCCAGCTCTGCTCCTCTGGGTCCACCTCAACCTCCCTGTCCAGCTTCAATCTCTCGCTTGCCTAATCCTAGAAATCCTCACCCTAGACAAGCCCCAGTCTCACTCCTGCCCTTCCAATAGATGCCTGGTGAATTTGGCCCCAGTAAGGTCCAGGTCCCCTTCCCCCTACAGGACTTAAAGTAAATTAAGGGGGATTTTGGGAAGTTTTCGCATGACCCTGACAGATATATAGAGGCTTTCCAGAATTTAACCCAAGTATTTGAACTCTCTTGGAGAGATGTTGTGTTACTTTTGAATCAGATCCTGATGGAACACTGAGAAGCAGTCTGCTCTGCAAGTAGCTGAGAGATTTGGGGATGAACTTTGTTTCACATATAGTATCAGGAAAGGGGGCAAACTTTATCCAACTGGAAGAGACGCAGTACCAGTAAATGACCCTGGATGGGATCCCAGTGATGAGATGGGAGACTGGAAGAGAAGACACTTCCAGGTGTGCATATCATGGAGGGATTAGGTGGGACTAGGACCAAGCCTCTTGATTATAGCAAGCTATCTATGATAGAACAAGGATTTAATGAAAATCCCACTGCCTTCTTGGAGAGGCTAAGAGGGGCCTTGTTAAAGCACACCTCTGTATCTTCTGGTTCAGTCAAGTGACAACTAATTCTGAAGAATAAATTTATTACTCAGGCAGCCCCTGATATGAGGAGGAGGTTGCAGAAATGGGCCTGGGACCAGATAGTACTTTAGAGGACTAACTGAAAGTGGCCACCTTGGCCTTTTACAATAGAGATGGGGGGACACAAGAAAGAGGCAAAAGCCTTTATGGCCACCGTGCAAGCCCAGAAACCCCAGAATTCCCAGGGTACACTTGTTAACTGCTATAGATGTGGCAAGAACAGTTGTTTCTCTTCTAAAGTTGAACTGCTTCTATACAAGGTTTAATTTCTTCCACCAGGGTGAAACAGCTCAAAGCACAATGTTATCAATATTTTGACTTGTTATTTCTGTGATCTTTGGCACTAGATTATTTTCTTGTATAATACACATGTTTAACTCATGCATACTTAACCTTATAAAACTTGGTTTTTTCCTCTCACCTAGAGGCCATCAAACTGCAAATGGTCAGGCAACCGGAGCCTCAGGGACAATGCCTCCCTTTTGCAAGGACCCTTAGATAAACCTCTGGAAGGAATCTGACTGCTGTTTTCTCCAAAACAATGCCCCCTGTCAGCAAAAATTAGCTAAGATTGGCCATCATTCATATTCTAATGGCAGTTAGATGTGCCTCTTCAGAGA
>NW_012107408.1:1361229-1394442 GCF_000951045.1 Mandrillus leucophaeus
ATCATGGAGGGATTAGGTGGGACTAGGACCAAGCCTCTTGATTATAGCAAGCTATCTATGATAGAACAAGGATTTAATGAAAATCCCACTGCCTTCTTGGAGAGGCTAAGAGGGGCCTTGTTAAAGCACACCTCTGTATCTTCTGGTTCAGTCAAGTGACAACTAATTCTGAAGAATAAATTTATTACTCAGGCAGCCCCTGATATGAGGAGGAGGTTGCAGAAATGGGCCTGGGACCAGATAGTACTTTAGAGGACTAACTGAAAGTGGCCACCTTGGCCTTTTACAATAGAGATGGGGGGACACAAGAAAGAGGCAAAAGCCTTAATGGCCACCGTGCAAGCCCAGAAACCCCAGAATTCCCAGGGTACACTTGTTAACTGCTATAGATGTGGCAAGAACAGTTGTTTCTCTTCTAAAGTTGAACTGCTTCTGTACAAGGTTTAATTTCTTCCACCAGGGTGAAACAGCTCAAAGCACAATGTTATCAATATTTTGACTTGTTATTTCTGTGATCTTTGGCACTAGATTATTTTCTTGTATAATACACATGTTTAACTCATGCATACTTAACCTTATAAAACTTGGTTTTTTCCTCTCACCTAGAGGCCATCAAACTGCAAATGGTCAGGCAACCGGAGCCTCAGGGACAATGCCTCCCTTTTGCAAGGACCCTTAGATAAACCTCTGGAAGGAATCTGACTGCTGTTTTCTCCAAAACAATGCCCCCTGTCAGCAAAAATTAGCTAAGATTGGCCATCATTCATATTCTAATGGCAGTTAGATGTGCCTCTTCAGAGAGGGGAGTTGATACTGCTAGGAGACAGGGAAATACTGGGTAGAAGAAGGCAGTTCCTTGGCAAAGGTCTCACCTTCAAGCCTGGAAACCTCTGGCCCTAACTGAGAACATGCATTCCTGTTTTCACACAAAAAAGTTGCCTTTTGGCTCTCCACATGCCCCTGTCCTGTACCCATATAAACCTCAGACCTCAGGTTCCAGAAGCAGATGAAAAGTAGATGAACAGGAGAGCAGAAGAATGGCATAATGGTGTGGCAGAGAGAAGAGAAGGAGAATCTGAACACCAAGAGGAGTTCAGCTGGGGGTGATTGGAGAGGAAATTGGCCACTGGACGGCTGAACTCCAGGAAGACCATCTTCCCATTCCATCTCCTTTCCAGCTCCCCATCCATCCCACCTTCACCACTCAATAAAACCCCCACATTCACTACCCTCAAGTCCATGTGTGACCTGGTTCTTCCTGGATGCCTGAGAAGAACCTGGATACCAAGAGAGCATTGAGCTGGTTAACACTTAAGCTGTCTGAGGATAGCAAAGCTAAAAGAGTGCACTGTAACACACACCATGCTCACTTGGGCTTTAGGAGTTGCAGGCACCCACCCTTATACACTGCTGTGGGACTGGAGCCCCAAAGCACTCACCCAGGCTCTTGCATCTGCCCATCTGCATGCTCCCCCTACCATAAGGAGTTTGAGCAGCAGCGGAGGCTGCGGCCAAACTGACAAGCTACACCCTTGTCACATATCCTGCGAGGGAACTTTCCCATTTCGCTGTCATCAAAATTTATTTGACCATAATGCAAAAGTCTATTTCTGAGCTCTCTCTTCTATTCCACTGGTCCATGTGTCTATCTTTATGGCAGTACTACACTACTCGGATTACTGTAACTTTGTAATATGTTTTGAAATCAGCAAGTGTGAGAACTCCTTCTCTGCTCTTTTTCAATATTGTTTTGACTATTCAGGGTTCTTGATAGTTCTTATACATTTTAGAATGATTTTTCTGTTGCAAAAGAAGTTATTGGGATTTTGATAGGATTTGTATAGAATATGTACATCCCTTTGGATTGTACATATTTGACATCTTAATAAGTGTCCCAATTCATGAAGCCAGAATGCCTTTCCATTTTTTGTGTATGTCTTTAATTTCTTTCAGCAAAATTTTGATGTTTTCAATGTACAATCTTTCACCTCCTTGGTTAAGTTTGTTTCATTCTTTCTGATGTTATTGTTGATGAAATTGCTTTCCTAATTTCTTTTTTGAATTGTTCATTGTTAATGTGTAGAAATGCAGCTGACTTTAGAGACTTGATTTTTTTCCCTTCCATTTTGCTGAATTTATTTATTAGTTCTAACAGATTTTTAATTTTTAGTATGTGTGTATATTATCTTTAAGGTTTTCAATATATAGAATCATGTTATCTGCCATTATTTCTTCAAATAGCCTTTCTTTCCCTTTCATTTTCTCTCATAGTGCATATATTGATCCACATGATGATGTCCTATTGTCCCTTACATTTTGTTCATTCTTTTTTCTTTTTCTTTCTCAGAGTTGACAATTTCAAATAATTTGTTTTCAAGTTCACTGATTATTTCTTTTGCCCGTTTGAGTTACCTATTGAAACTCTCCAGAAAAAAATTCAATTTGATTATTTCATATTTCAGCTCCAAAAATTTCCCCTTTTTAAATTTCTCTTTGTTGATATTCTAAATGTGTTTAAATATTGATTTTCTTCTTTACTTTAGTTTCTTCCATGTTTTCCATGAGCTCCTTGGGCATATTTAAGACAGTTTCTTTAAAAGTATTTGTGTAGTAAGTCCAATGCCTGTGTTTCTTCAGGGAGGGTTTCTGGAAATGTATTTTGTTTTTTAAAATTATGCGTTTTGACTATTTCTTTGCATGCCTTGTGATCTTTTGTTGAAAATTAGACATTTGAACAATTAGTTACTTCTGTCAGTCTTTGCAGTCTGACATGGAAGAGCATGTTTTGAGTGTTTTTATCAAGATTAAGGTCTTCTCAGGTGTTTTTTTGGTTATGTGTCTCATCTGGACCTTTGTGTGCGTTTTTCTTCCCCCAGTTCCCTCTGTATGCTCAACTGTTTTTGAATGCCTTAATTTCCCAATGAACCTCGCCCAGACTCTTCTTGGACTTTAGATGTTCTATTATATTCTTCTGCCCATAACCTCTTGACCCAAACCTTCATAGATCTGCAGTATCCCTGAAGCTTTCATACGTCTTGGTACCTACCACTGCTTTCTGTGGCTTCTGTCAGCTTGAAATCTGAGCTATGTCACCATTCCCAATGTGAGCTCTGAATCAGGTGAGACAAACCAGTCACTAAGTAGCCAACAGACAGGTTAGAATGTTGTAAATAGTTTCTATTCTGTTCCTTCCAGCTGAGGGAGGGAATGCACAATTGAGCTTTTGCTTCTGGACTGTGGTCTGCCACTCCAGGGCAAAGGTAAATAAAATGGATTAGAAATTTATACTGTTTGAAAGTGGCTTTTTCTTGATTGGGCATTCAGTTGCTTGCTATGTATGTTTGACTGGTTTTCAAAACTCTATGGAGTTATTTGTGTCAGTCTCCAGTTGATTTTCAAATGTTTCCCTGAAAGAACAAGGGCATGTGGCTTCTGATTAACATTATTGCTCTGCTTCTTTTGATTTTATATTATGATTTTATAATTACAAGAACAACAAAGCTGTTTCCAGTTTGTTAATTGAAATGGTAGTTCAGGCAGTGTTATGCTGGATGGAATCAAGTTATCCCACAGAATGACCCAGTAGAATGAAGCGCTCAGAACTAGAGACAGTCACAAAAATGCTGAGAGAGGAAGAGTCTGAAGAAATGTTTGGAAGTAATAAATGATGAAACAGTGCTAAAGCTAAGTTTTAGGGCATTAGATCATAATCTTTCTTAAGAATTACCTGAGGACCAAAATAGGCTGGGTAGCTATGCAAATATCAGACAAAATAGAGTGTATGTCAAAAATATTTACAAGAGACAAAGACATTACATAATATAAAATTTTATGTTTGCAATAACATAATTATAAGTATCATTTCAAAATATATGAAATATCATCAACAATATATAAGAGCTATAAATATATATGCACCACACAACAGAGCACCAAAATATGTGAAACAATAATTGATGGAATTGAGGAAGAAATAGACATTACTACAGCAATAGCTTGGGACTTCAATACCCCATTTTTAGTAATGGAAAGATTATCTACACAAATGATCAATAAATAAATAGTTATCTTGAACACCATCATAAACCAACTGGACCTCATAAAAATTTAGAGAATACTCCACCCAACAACAGCAGACTACACCTTCTTCTCAAATGCACACAGAATATTCCCAAGATAGTCCATATGTTAGGCTACAATATAAATCTCAATACATTTCAGAAGATTGAACTCATCAAAGCATTTTCTGTGATCACAATAGGATGAGCTAGACATCAATAACAGGAAAAAAACTTTAAAAAATCACAAATTTATAATTTATATGCAAAAAGTGTCCTCAGGTATCAGAAAAATGACTTCTAGGTCATCCAGACAGAATATGAGCACAGTGCAGAGGACACTGAGCTCTGCCAGGAGCCATAATAATAGCTTCAGGAGAGTGAAGACAAGGCACTGATGGGAGGGTGTGTTTAGTAAATAGACTGGGTTTCATTTCATGGCCACTTAGGCTTTCTCAAACAATTTCGTCACCTCCTTTCTTTTGTCATCTCTCTCTAGGACTTGGAGAACTTCATTGCCAACTTTGGGGATGCTGGGTTTGTCCTTGTGGCCTTTGGCTCTACATTGAACACCCAGCAGTCCCAGGAAGTCCTCAAGAAGATGCACAGTGCCTTTTCCCACCTCCCTCAAGGAGTGATATGGAAATGTCAGAGTTCTCACTGGCCCAAAGATGTTCGTTTAGCCACAAATGTGAAAATCGTGGACTGGCTTCCTCAGAGTGACCTCCTGGGTAAGGACTGCTGAGATCTGCTCTTCTCTTTCCATTGACCTGTCTTTGGGGCTCATTGGTGTTCTGACCTCTAGCTGGGCATTTGTACCAGCCTAGGAAGTAGCTAGTCATAGGTAAAGGTAACGCTCAGAGGGCAGGAAAAGAACAGCTAGCTGGAATTCTTTGGGAATCAGGCTGTACTTCAAAAGTGGTGAAAACAGTCATTTTCCCTTTTTCTTTCTAACCCGAGAGAGGCCTGAAGTTTCCAACCAGAGGTGATATGTGGTCATGTTCCCTTGACCCTACTACATTTGACACTGAAGAGTCACCCCAACACAATCTAAGACAATATATAAACTCCAAGAGCACATATCTGGGGGTATGTTGCCCCTGTTCTGTGGCCTCCTGACTACCTGTTTAGCAATGAATGTGCCATTACACAAACGCACATGTATCTATATAAATACATCTTCTTTATCTACTAAGGAAGTGAAGGATTCATACACTCACAACATTGATTCCAACATTGTTTGAAGGATGTGCCACGATATTAGTGCCAAGGTGAGTAATCACATAGTCAAGTATTGAGTCATTTGGTAACAGAGTTCCTTACACTTCAATAGGTTTTATTGTCCTTGTGATAGTTTTTGGAGATTTCTCACTGACATCCTCAGTGACTGGATCAGAGGTTCATAACTAAGTTTATGGCTCAAAGTCAGCTTGGTAATTTAAGGTACAGATTTCTGTATATTTAATTTATAAGACATGGGGCAAGGAAAAATATTTTCATTTTCAAAGGAACACAAGTAGAATAGAATCCATGTTTCTGTTGAGAAACACAGATTTAACTCTACATTATCAAAAGTCACTAGCTTGCTCTAAATAAGGGTGGGGCAGGCAGACAGGAACTAGAAATACGGAAGTAGAAGTGTATGGTTTATTATTCCTTACTTTCACAGCACTCTTCAAATGGAGAAAATAGCACATACAGTGTAGGTACTATGAAGGAACAGAGAGCAGGAAGTAAAGGGAGAGATGAAGTGAAGAGAGAAGGATGGCTGCGTGGATGGAGAAATATGCCTTGTTTATCATTCTTCTCTGCAGCTTTCCCTGCATTCAGAGCCTTAGATGGGTTGGGGCTGAGGTGAGGAATCTCTACAGAAAGGGAGGCTGGAATCTTGTTTCCTGGAATGTGCACACTTAAGTGCACATTTCCCAAGTGAAATGAATGAATTCATTTTCTCAGCAGACCTTGATTTCATTGGTGTTTCCTCTGACTTTTCTGCTTTACCTGGTGTTCCAAAATTTTTCATCCTGAAGTGTTCCACTCTCTTTCTTATTTGCCACAGCTCACCCCAGCATCCGTCTTTTTGTCACTCATGGCGGGCAGAACAGCGTAATGGAGGCCATCCGGCATGGTGTGCCCATGGTGGGATTGCCAGTCAATGGAGACCAGCATGGAAACATGGTCCGAGTAGTAGCCAAAAATTATGGTGTCTCTATCCAGTTGAATCAGGTCACAGCTGACACACTGACACTTATGTTGAAACAAGTCATAGAAGACAAGAGGTATGTGGCTCTCTGAGCATGTGGTCACTAAGGCTGAATGAAGATAGAAAACAAAAAGGATACTCTGTATTTTTCACAATAATAGCTGAAACTTCTGTGACATGGAATAATATGTGTGTGATGCTAACAGTCCACCTGTTTTCTCTGGTAAGTCTCTAGGAAGACTAATTTAGGTTAGATGCTGAGAGTTTATCTGGGAGTACCTCTAGTGGAATTCCAGCTGAAGCAGGGTGTTTCTTTGTGTGGTTCCCCAGTGTGCCTGCTCTTCTCACCTCTGGCTTCTTTGTCTGTGCTGCTCCCTAGGACACCCTTCCCTTCTCTTCACAGGACTGGCTCCTTCATGACATTCGGGTCTCTTCTCCAATGTTTCCTCCACAGAGAGCGTTGTGTCTTTGACAATCCTAACTAGCCTCCTCTCTCACTCAGCCCAATCATAATATATTATTTCCTTCATAACACTTTTCAAGATTTGTAATGACTCCATTTATTTATGTTTTTAGTAATTGTCTGGCCCCCAACACAAGAGAGTAGAGAGTCAGCTTCATAAGTACAGCAGTGTGTCTCTCTTTTTTTTCAACTGTGTTCCCAGTGCTTACTGCAGAGCCTGCCACAAAATAAGTTTCCATGAATTTCAGTTAAGTGAGGAAATAAAAGTGGCATAGTGACCTTCTTGGTTACTACTCATCCAGCCAATGATCTTATAATCAAGAAGGACTGAATATCTTATTATGGCTTCAGGAACACAAACCCTGAATCAGGTATATATTCTCTCATATATGGTCATATATATGGTGTTTTTTCCTTTAGTATACCATAAGCATCCTGGGGACATGGACTAGTTCTTAGAGATTTAATCACTTTCCTACAGCTTAACACTTTTAGAATTAATCATTGATCTTTGTATGTGGGTGTTTCTATTGAACTTTTCAAGAGGATTCAGCGAGACAGTGGCAAGGCCATGACAACAAATTTTCTTTGCAGCCCAGCCTTGGTGCATGTGTTAGAAAAGTGTTTGTATGCTTGTGTGTGCGCTCACGCAACACAAAGTCTCTAAGACTTGTGAGGCTGTGTCAGTAACACACCCTCTCTGTCTCTGCCAACAGGTACAAGTCAGCAGTGGCGGCAGCTAGTGTCATCCTGCGCTCTCAGCCCCTGAGCCCTGCACAGCGGCTGGTGGGCTGGATTGACCACATCCTCCAGACTCGGGGGGCGGCACACCTCAAGCCCTATGCCTTCCAGCAGCCTTGGCATGAGCAGTACCTCATCGACGTCTTTGTGTTTCTGCTGGGGCTCACTCTGGGCACTGTGTGGCTTTGTGGGAAGCTGCTGGGTGTCGTGGTCAGGTGGCTGCGTGGGGCCAGGAAAGTGAAGAAGACATGAGGCTAGGTGTAGCCTTGGGTGAGGGGAGGGCATCCCTGGTTCTTTGAAGGTTCTCCCCACCCCAGCACAGGCCACCCTGTGTTCTCTCTTCAGCTCCACCTGCCAATGATCCTGCAACTTCCTTCTTTCAATTATCTGCCTCTGTTTAGAAACCTTCATGCACTACTAAGGTTTCTTGACTTGCCCCTTGTGACCTGGAGCCCCCAGCTCAGATACAAACTTTCACCTGCCAGCCCTACCTCCTCCTTTCTCCCTTTTCCTAGACACAGGACTCTGACAACTTCACCTTTCTTGTTTAGATGACTTCCCAATCTCCAGTCCCCATTTCTCCTTCTATCACTTTTCATAAAAAAACACAGGAAATATTTGACATATCTTCCATTTCAAATTCTTCCATTTTATGCATATATCTTGCCCTTCCTATAAGCTCTCCTCAAAGTTCAGGAAACCTGGTCCGCTCTCCTGCATTTAGGAAAGGAGAACCTTGGCCAAGACCTTTGCTCACTGCCTGAGACCCCTTCCTTAGAGAGCACTTCCTTTGCTGGTCAGACATGGAGCCTGCACTTGGTCCCAGATGATACTGCTTTTTTTCAGTTTTTACAGTTTCCTTCTTAAGATTCCCATCTTATAAATGGAGTACAGGAAACCTCAAGTAGCGAAGTGGAAGCCCATGTGTAAGGCTTTGTGGCTTCAGGTACCAGTGGCTAAGGCAGTTTTAAAGACTTCGTTGATTTTAGAAAAATTCCATCTTCCATCCCCTACGTGGTAGTTAATACCGTTATATATGGTAAAACCTTAGAGATGACATTAATCTGCTAGGAACAGAAGCAAGAAAAACCATGGCATAAACAACCCCAGAGTTTTTGTTCGTTCGTTTCATCTTTCTTGATAAAGCCCGAAGGTAGCCCATTCAGGGCTTGTGTGGTTGGTTGCTCCATCAGGTCATCAATAACCCATATGTTTTCTTTTTGATCTTCCTTAGTGTAACACCAGACTACCTTTCTGATAGCTGGTGTTCATGAAATATTTTACGTTCAAATGATTGTACCTATTTTTGGCTTTAGAGTTCTGAAATAAAATGAAATTCCACTGTAATAAAACTGTCAAATGTGTGGTATCTGATGACTTAAAAACATAGAGTAGAAAACAGGCATATGGAGTGGCCCTGGATGAACCATAGTTTTAGATTGTTTAATTCTAGAATTGTGAAACAGATCTTGAAACAATTCAGATCAAAAGATGAAACTGTTACAAATGCTCCTGCAGAAATAGAGAATGCCCCCCATCAAAACCTTTGCCAGTTCCTTGAAAGGATTGGCTTGGAAGTCTGCAGAGCTGAGTGCTGGATGTCTATGCATTTTGTGAGGTCTCATGACACAAGAGCCAGAAGCATGAAGCATGCAGAAGTACATTAGAGTGTGTGTATCTGTGTGTGTATAATATAAGGTTTTATTGCTGTAATTTTTATGAAACCACATGAATTGATCAATGACAATACTCCAATGAAGGGCAGACATGGAGCCTTCTCTATGTTTTCTTTTGAATCAACAGCCACAATTTCATTCCCCTCATGAACAACACAAGGTCTTAGGGATAAGCCTCCCTGGCCAGTAACTCCTCTCCCACCTCAGCACATAGCCTTTTTCTAACACTTGGTAATTCATCGAGGTCAACTTTGTGCCAGTTGTACTAACTTGCATCCCTAAAATCTGATCATAAGCAGCCAATCAGCCAGACTGATGCTTCTAATCTTATTATTTCCAAGCACCCTCTACAGGGCTGTGAGCATGGCCCTGACAACCTAGAAATCTGGTGTTATCCTTCACTGTTTAAAATCTTTGTTCCCATTGTGTGGAATGTAATGGTCCTGGCTACCAATCTAGGCACACCTGGAGCAGTTCTCCACCTACTCTTTTCCAAATGTTCACTACACCCCCTCAGACCACATTTTGCTGTTTTTAACTTCTGGGCTTTGTCTATGCCCTTCCCTCTCTCAGAAATATCATCCTACTCTTGCTGGACTAAGAAACTTCTGCTTATCTCTCAATATCCAGTGTGATCGTGTTCACATTGGTAAGCCTGTGCCTGACCACTACACCCGAAATGGAGCTCACTGCCTTCTCTTTTGAAGCATTTTTCTTACTACTATATGGCAATTATTTATTACAATATCTGTTTCCTATTTAGAAACCATAAGGTCTTTGTCATAAAGACATGGACTGGTTCCTGTTTATCTTGTTATTACAGAACCTGGCATAGTACCTGGAACAAATACTGCTGGGACAACTGGATAATATTTAGAAAAAAGGCAATATTTGATCCAGACTTCACATTATATCAAAAATTGAAATCCAATGCACCAGATATCTAAGTACAAAAAATGATACCATGCTGAGTCTAAGAGAAAAAGTGAATTTTTCCATAGCCTGCGTATAGGGAAAGACTTTCTAAATAGGAATCAAAACTCCTGATACAACAAGAGAAATGTAAATTAATTTGACATAAAAACTTTGGTATGACAAAAATCATGGTAAGAAGATTAACAATCCAAATTAAAAAGTCAGAGAAACATAGCTGCAACATATATCTCACATATAGACCTAATATTTATGATAAACTAAAAACTATTAACATTGAGGAAAGAATCTATGATACATATACATACTGAAATAATATTTAGCTTTAAACTACAATAAAGAAAAGAATAAGCTATGGAGTAAATTCCAATACAGTTAAGTAAAAAGAGCAAAGAGTAAGAGTAACTATAAGATGTATCCTTTTTTTTCATAAGAAAAGGGAAAGTATGTATATGGTGGATAATGAAAAATGTATATCTATGTGCATTGCTTTGCAAAAACAGTGCAGAGGGAACAAACCAGAGTGTGATAGATTATCTATGAGGGTGGTATTTGAATAGGGTGGAAGGATCCATGGGTTTATGTTTTTACATAGTTTGGATTTTGGAAACATTGATACTTTGCATACCAAATATATGTTTAAATTAACAAGGAGAGAAAAACCAAGTACTGAAATACAGATGGAAACAAATGAAATCAATTTTTTTCCAAATGAAAATGTAACTATACTGTAGAGAAAAAATTAACATCATTACCTTTTAAACACAGTAATTTTACTATATACTGTATACAATCAATCAAAAGACAAAAAAGAACTCCAAATGAATCTTGTAGTCTATTGAGTAATTGTATTCTCAGTTGGCAAATTAGTATATCTGAACCTAATTTCTGTGCATATTAGGCTTGAATAAATGCATCAATGACAGTGAGAGTCAGGTTTCTTATTTTGGAAAAAGGAATTAGAAATGTGGGAATGGGGAAGATTAGAACAACCTGTAGTGTTGTATTGGAATTAGAGTTATCAGTATAAATTTATAATTTTACGTAATACAAATATAAATATAGGTGTAGGGAGAGATATAGGTATGTATTCTTTATACTCACATTTATATATGTATATTTCTTAGCTCTGTCCGTGGAAGAGGAACTACAAAAAATGGTGCTTCATTAACAATGAACACACCTAGCAACATACCTTGTTTCTGAATATCACCCCTCACTAAAAGGTTTCCTTGAGAAATTGTAGGTTCTAAAATTGGGACAGGGAAAGTGCAAGATAACCCTAGAGCATCATGTGCAAGAAAGAAATAAAAAGCTAAAAAATAATGGAGCTTTCACAGGAGCAACACAATGAACAATGATAGTAATAGGTTATATCTTACTGAATAAATAAGAATTTAAGAGACAATACTGATAATAAACAAATAGATTAGATAGATAGATAGGATCGAAGATAAATGTTAAACAAAATGTGATATAAAACATAGAAGGGATGTTAGAGATTAAAAAGCATTAATTTGCCACCATCATTATGATAATTGATTCAGACAAGAATCCTAAAGGACGATAAAATGTGAGTGGAAGTTTGATAAGGAATAAGATGCTTATACAGTTTCAAAATAGCTCCACACAAATTAATTACTAATTATATGGGGAAATAGTAACTTTACAGTTGAGAATGTTGGTGGACATGACCTTAGCCAAATGATCGAAGCCAGTATCATGAATAATGGGACCATCTCAGGTCATGTGGCTCCTACTGTGATTCACTGAGATAGAGATGATGTACCTTTGTAGCATTTTAAGCAAAACTCCACAACACAAAGTATAATGAAAAATCATCAGATAAATCCAAACTGATAACCATTCTACAAAACAAATGGCCTGTATACTTCAAAATGTCAGTGACATGAAATATGAAGAAAGGCTCAGAAATCAGCCTTTATTGAAGGGGGTGAAATCTTCAGGATAATCAAATGCCCTGCATAATCCTGGATTAAGATTTGCACTATAAAAATAATATTACCACGTGCGACATTTGATGTTAGTGGGACAATTGGCCAAATTTGACTAAGGTCTAAAGATAATGTTATTATATCCATGTTAAATGGTACCTTCATAATGAAGATTGTTTACTGGGAGGCTACAATATCTGAAATATAGTAATTGTCAACATGTATGCATGTAATGCCATGGTTTCAAAGAGTATAGCACAAGAATGCATAGAACTACAAGAAAAAATTGAATAATGTGAAGAGACTTTTAAAAGCTTTCCAATGAAAATTTCTAACATTTATAAATGCAGTACTTAGTGTCTCCCATCCAACCTCAATGATTACTAACTCCTGGCTGATACAGTTTGTCTCTGTGTCCCCACTCAAATCTCATATTGCATTGTAATCCCCAGTTTTGGAGAAGGGACCTGGTGGGAGGGTGATTGAATCATGGGGGCTGATTTCCCCCTTGCTATTCTCATGACAGTGAATGACTTCTCACAAGATCTGGTTGTTTGAAAGTGTGTAGCACTTCCCCCTTCTCTCTCTCTCTCTCTCTCTCTCTCTGTCTCTCTCTCTCGATGCTCTAGCCCTGTGAGACGTGCCAGCTTCCCCTTCACCTTCCCCCTTTATTGTAAGTTTCCTGAGCACCCCCAGCCATGCTTCCTGTAATAGCTGTGGAACCTTCAGCCAATTAAACCTCTTTTCTTTCTAAATTACCCAGTTGCAAGTAGTTCTTTATAGCAGTGTGAGAATGGACTACTATGTTGGCCAATTTTCTTTATACTTTCCGTGCCCTCACTCATTTTCCATTCCTTGTCACCCAAATAATTTTGAAGCAAATTCCAGATATCATAGCATTTCATCCGTAAATATTTCAGAATGTCTCTCTGAGAGTCTCCCTTTTTCCATACCACAATAACATTATAACACATCCCCAAATCAACAGTAACCTCTTAATATCAAATATTCATTGTTCAGAACTCTCTGATAGGGATATGAGATTTGTAAGAGTTCAGTTGGATCACCCTGATACCCCACCCTTCATGTGTCCTTCCCTGTTATTTATGACTAACACGCCACATATTTGATTTATTTATTTTGTTATCACTTGACTCCCCAACAAGGATGTAAGTTCTGGGAGGCAGGTGTTTTTGTCTCTGTTGTTCAATGCACTCTGTGCAGCAGCAGAACAGTGCCTCACAGATACTTACCTATTAGTATGATTGTTGAGTTAATGAATAAGTTTAGGATGAAAAAACAAATTCTCTGTTTGCTAATGCATTATTGGAGGTCCAAAAATAATAAACGAGCTGGAGCCTTGTGACGCCTGGTAAAGACCTGCCCCTGCCCTTTGCACCAACTCCTCAGGGACCAATGAACATGGCTATGTTGCAGAAATGTCTAAGGATGCAATACTTTAAATTCAGATTTTTTTTTAAAAGGCGTATGGACAGAAAACATGTAATAGTGCAAAGCAAAATTCAAGGATCCACTTCATCTTGCAGGCATTGAAGGACTTTCTCTGTCAGTTTGTTGTTTCTTTGTTTGTTTTTTAGATAGAAGATCTCAATACATTGCTTAGGCTGGCCTCAAACTCCTGGGCTACAGCCATCCTTGTGCCTAAGCTTCCTGAATAGCTGGGATGACAGGTGCATGCCACTGTGCCTGGCTCTGCCTGTTTGAGAATTGCACTGAAATCCTTTATTAAAGGCAGCATTATATTGAGGATAAGGAATGCAAAGATGATATTTGGAAGTAGTGTGCCCGCCCCTTGCCAGGGCTGACATTTCAAGGGAGTAAAATTGTAAGCTGTCTTCAAATTGTCCCTGAGAAGACTGTGGAAAAAGCCCTGATTCTATTTTATGATACTTATTCAGGATTATAATCTAAACTTTAGAGATTCATGCTTTCAATGAAGAAGTGAAATTACAGGGGGGCTTAACCTGTGTGGACACTAGAATCATTTTATGGATATGGTATCTTCTAAGGAGACTGCCTGAATAATAATCACAGGCCATTCCCCCTTTGTAGATCATTATGTCTTGGGGGATTGGCTTCCAGAGTTCTAGAGCTTGGGACACTAGCTAGAAATTTTATGCAGGTATCTGGGGAAATGAAGCACAGGGATGTCAGTATAAGATTATGAAAGTTGCCAGAATCAAAAGGTAGTCACCTGTGTTAAAACTGTGACCAGTGGAGCCAGGGAAGGCAGTGAAGGGAGGTTCTCACACAGTATCCCTGATAACAAGAACTATCACATAAGATTGCAAAAACCACAACCTTGGTTAGGCCACTGCATCCTTACACAAAAAAATACTTCTGTGAGGCTATCTGTCCAGCAACTGCCTATCCTACCTTGGACTGATGTCACTCTTGTTATTGACCCTTCTAGCCAAGGATAACTGTCTAAAAATGACCTGTGTAACTCTCCTTATTTTTCATTTAAAAAGCCTCATTGTCTTCCTTTATCTCCCTGAATATGCCCATGTGTATTCCCACTGGAATGCTCGTTTCTTTCTTTTCTTTTTTTTTTTTTTTTGAGACGGAGTCTCGCTCTGTCGCCCAGGCTGGAGTGCAGTGGCCGGATCTCAGCTCACTGCAAGCTCCGCCTCCCGGGTTTACACCATTCTCCTGCCTCAGCCTCCTGAGTAGCTGGGACTACAGGCGCCCGCCACCTCGCCCAGCTAGTTTTTTGTATTTTTTAGTAGAGACGAGGTTTCATCGTGTTAGCCAGGATGGTCTGGATCTCCTGACCTCGTGATCCGCCCGTCTTGGCCTCCCAAAGTGCTGGGATTACAGGCTTAAGCCACCGCGCCCGGCTGCCCATTTCTTTTAAAGAGGGTCTCCAAAAGGTTTCTTTTAGAGAGCCTCTCTCAATGTAAGTTATTTGGATTTGACAAGGTCATCAGAGTAAGAAAGGAAGTGTGGCACCATAAGATCAGGGAAGGATCCATAAAAGGGAGATGGGTTCTCGTCACCTCAAGCTGCAGCTGTCATCCATGTGATTTCTTAGGGTCCCTAGTGTTCTTGGTTCATACTGATTTCCAGGAAGGGAGAGTGGTGCTTACATGATTAGGGCAGGGTTAAGGGTTCAGTTCACCAATCCCCCCTTTCCACTGTCCCTGGTTTGCCAGAGTGAGAATAGGGTAGCTAATGGATCCTGAACTGAGTAAGAAGGGGCAGAGGGTGAGAGGGGACAGGCAGAAGAGAAGATAGACAGGTTCTCTTCTCCTACCCCTTCTCAAGCCTATAGCCAGTGTATTCCCACTGGAATGCCCGTTTCTTTTAAAGAGGGTCTCCAAAAGGTTTCTTTTAGAGAGCCTCTCTCAATGTAAGTTATTTGGGTTTGAGAAGGTCATCAGAGTAAGAAAAGAAGTGTGGCACCATAAGATCAGGGAAGGATCCACAAAAGGGAGATGGGTTCCTTTGGTGCACAGGATTCCTTAGGCAGGTGCAGGGCACACAGCTTAAGGGCTGGGTTCTGGGGCTTCTGCAAGGGTGTGCATGTATGGGCGGCTGGGCTCTGCTTCTAGTGGGCTTCCTTCTCTTTGGGATCCTGCTTTCAGAGGCCTCCAAAATCCTGGCGACTTCCACACTGGGTGAGTGCTTGGCGGGAAAATCCAGAGACAAGCATGTTCCAGGTACCGCGCATGGGCACTGGCAGTTCTGTCACAGGGTCATCCAGGTAGGTTTCCACGCTGGGCTGGTGTCTCGGGCTGGAAAAGGAAGAGGCTGGTAGGGGCCGTGGAGCCAAGAAAGGCCTCTAACCTGGGGTGAAAAAGACAGTTCTGGAGAAAACGGAAGTTTCCTTTTCCCTCTCCAGCTCTGGACGTGCGCTGCATCGCAGAAGGCTGGAGCCAGCATTTAATTTCCCAGTCCAATACGTTCGCCCTGGGCCACCTTCCTCAGTGCTGGAGAGACGTTCCATTGCTCATTCAGTTCTTCTAAAGGGGTGCTCGGTAGTTGCCAATAGAAATTGTAGCAAGCATTTTCAGGCTCTTAAAGACGGAGGAAAGGTGCTCCTGGACGTGCCACAGCAAATTGGGGTTGTTTTCGTCCATAGGAATCCCGGAGAACTGGCTGGGGCTGGTGAGAGGACCCCTGGACAATCGGGTGTTTGGAAGCCCTTTTATCTTTCATTCAAGCTACTGGAAAGGTTTTGAAGGATAAGTGGGGCAGTTAGTTTTGCATTTTGTGCCCCTATTTTTATTTCTTTTACTTTTATCCCCAAAGGAATAGAAGATAAAAGAGAAAATATATCATGGGAAAGGAGGGCGCTCCCCAAGACCCTTCTTAAGCCCACCCTGAAAGGATGGTGTGCTCTCTCTTAGATCAATTTAAGATCGGGGAGAATCTGGGATTCCTGGAGCTGGATGAAACCAAGGAGTCCATTTAATTCGGCCTTTCCCTTTTATTTTCCTAAGGGGGATACCAAGGATTAAGGAAATCGAGGCACCGTTTTCAACAGTGCACCCAGCCTTCCTAATGGCCCTTGAGGTGTTGACTCCTGATGCCTTACTTGGAGTCGGGAGTGGTGGCTCACGCCTGTAATTCCAGCACTGTGGGAGGCCGAGGTGGCTGCATCGCCTGTCAGAAGTTGGAGACCAGACTGACCAATATGGTGAAGCCCTGTCTCTACTAAAAATACAAAAATTAACCGGACGTGGTGGTGCATGCCTGTAGTCCCAGCCATTCGGGAGGCTGAGGCAGGAGAATCGATTGAACTCGGGAGGTGGAGGATGCAGTGAGCCGAGATGGTGCCGCTGCACTCCAGCCTGGGTGACAGAGCGACCTTCCATCTCAAAACAACTACAACAAAAACAGTTGTAGAAAGCTGTGACTCTGTGTTAATCCTTTTTTGCGTGTTTGTTTTTCCTGATCTTTAGGAGAAATTAAAAGTGGATCTCTTCAATTACACTGTTTCCCTGCCTCAGTCTTCAAGAGGGAGTTGATGTGGTTTGTGAGGTGCTAAAATCCCGGGCTTTGTTCTAGAAAACATTCTGGCTCATCAAGACCCACCATGAATGGATGCATATGTGGTCACCCCTTGTCTCTGCTGCTTACATGGATAAAATGTGAGTAAGAGCAGGCAGTCTGAGGGGTAGGAGATTTTCACTTTATGTATTCCTTATTACCTCAGACCACACAAGTGTGGATGTTAAAAATAGTCACTCCCACAGATACATACTATTTCTCTAGCACCACAGCCTCTACTTCGAATCCAGTCGCTATGGGACTTCAGCTCCCAAATAATACTTGCTTCTAATTTTTGGCCATTGCCATACCTTCTTTCCTGATCTGGCTTTCTCTGCTGCCAAGACTCTTAGATTCAAGAAAACGCCCGTATTGAAGCATGGTTTAGGAGAAGACATATGTAGAATTAAATGATTCAGACTTAGAGCTGTTGGAATTTTAACTTACTCTAAGGCTTGAGAGGAATGTGAGTTACATAACATGCAGTCAAGTAGCATGCAGCTGCAATTTATGCTTCTCTGATTATAGATTAACCTCCTTCCTTATTCTTCTCTGGTAGATAATTAGGAAGACCAAGAGGTGCCAGAGACAAGACTCCCTCAGGTCCTAGCCCTTTTAAGGAGTAACAAAGTAATCTTCCTGGGGATGCAGCAATCTGTAACCAATCAAATCACTGTAATGTGTGCACTGATTTTGTATGGCAAATGTTGTAATACTGCTAAAACTTCTCTGTTCTTACCTTTTAAGTGAAATCTTAACTTCTCCATTTCAGAACACTGACCCCATTTGTTTGGAGTTAGTGTTTTCTGGGTGGTCATCCTCAAGCTTGGCACTTGAATAAACTCTGTACCTAATCATGTTTTCTAAATGTCATTATGTAAGGTCGACACATTAGTGTGATGGAACTTGTACCTCTCCTGAGAATCAAACTTTTCTTTCCTTAGTATCCCAAGATTGTTCTAGAACGGGCGACATCCTAGTCTGTCTTGCAACTGGAATCCCATGGAATCCAGTTGCAAGACAGACTAGGATGTCGCCCGTTCTAGAACAATCCCACAATTTTCCTGAATGTCTTAATTTGACTTTGCACAAAATTCAGGCCCCAAATAAGAAATATCCTGCCAAATATTGAAAGTAATGGCAAAACTGCAATTACTTTTCCACCATCCTAATACATTTCAATCTCAAGAATTTTGGCTGTAAGTGTTGACTACATATTTCTCCCTCCAGTGGAAGTTTCTTGGACTCACCCTTTAGCTCCTATATTTCTATCTCCTACAGTAATATAAAATTCCGAAGTGAAGGATCCCAGAAATAGCTCTGATTGGTTGTCCATCAATAATTCTTCAACTCACATTCACAGCTCTGTGCCATATTTTCCACCAATGCAGTTATTTCTTTTGGACACAGTACTTCCATAAAATCTCTGGTCAGAATGCAACATGTATCGTGGAATAAGAAATGCCTAAGGTCTGAGCACAGAGAAGAAGCTCATCACACTGACATGGAGATCACGAGTCATAGAAGAAATTTTGGTGGAAGATTGCCACAGATCAGGGATTTGGGCAGTTGGAATATAGGTGCCTGGGCTGGGGCTTACCCAAAGTGAAATGGAAGAACTGGTGAAGCTTGTCTTCACGTGTTCACTGTTCCACTTCTTGTTTCCTAGACTTTTTTCTCCTGGTTTTCCCCCATACCTCCACAAACCCCTATCATGTGAGCTGCACCCGGCAAAATCATAGAGGTGGAATTGCCTGAGGCCTTGAGGGCCCAATCCTAGCCCAGTGTGTCCAGGAGGTGGCACATGGGGTCAAAAGAGATTATTCTCTAGCTCTAAAATTTAATGTCTACCTGCCTTGCTGAGTTTTTGTCTTACTTGGAGCCTGTTATTTTTGTTGGGAGAGGGAGCATGGAAGGGTGCTCTTTCTCACTTCTGGAATGGGACTGTCTGTCTTACGCCTGTATCGCCATATGCCTGTATCACCATTGTATCTTAGAAGGTGTCACCTTATTTTGATTTTACAGGTTCACAGATGAGACTCTGGATTTTGGACTACTGAGTTGATACTGAAACCAGTTAAGACTTTGGAATTAGAGGGTTGGAATGGATGTATTTGTATGTGATAAGGACATGAGTTTTTGGAGGGCAGTGACAGAATGTTCCTGATATTCCAGTCTTGAGGCACAATATCTTCAAATAAACTGCTTGCAGATATTAATCACATCTAAAAAATAACATCAGAGCAACACACAGATTAGAGTTTGATTTAATAACTAGGTTCAATGGTATATGTCAAGTTGACATTTAAAAAACACAGTTTAATACAACTCTTCTATAGCATACTGGGAATATACTAACTCTTCCCCAGAGTAGAGGTCCTTGGGTGATGTTCACTCTTATCCCTGACATTCTGTAACATAAATACTGTGAAGTAATATATTAGATTTTAAGGTGATAGAGTGAGAAGAACACAATAGTATTCTACACACTCACAAATTCATAACAAAATAAAAGGTAAATACTCATAACATTTACAATCCTTTTGCAACTGATCATATGGTGATAACTAGCATTTGTATATCATATGCCCTTTGCCTTCGGCAAGTACTGCAATTGATTTTTTCCTGACTGGGAAGGGGTTCCAAATATTCATTTTTGAAGAGTTGGGGTTATTAGTTTTCCTTCCTGAATTGGGCTATTATAGATTTTTTGTTGACTTTAATAAAAAGGCATGGGCATACTTAGTGATGTGCTAACAGAGTTCCTATATCCCAGGCTTACTCTTCTTTTTAATGACCTATAACAGTAAACCAAAGAAATGATCGCAGTTGTGACAAGTGCTACAAAGAAAATGAAAACATAGTATTTGCTTCTTTTTTTTTTTTTCCAACTTTTATTTTACGTTCGGGGGTTCATGTGCAGGTTTGTTACACAGGTAAATGTGTGCCATGGTGGTTTGCTGCACAGATCCTCCCATCACCTAGATATTGAGCCCAACATCTATTAGTTATTCTTCCTGATCCCCTCCCTCCTCTCCCCACATCCTCTGACAGGCCCCAGTGTGTGTTGCTCCCCTCCGCATGTTCATGTGGTCTCATTATTTAGCTCCTATTTATAAGAGAACATGCAGTATTTGGTTTTCTGTTCCTGCATTAGTTTGCTGAGGATGGCTTCCAGCTCCATCCATGTCCCTGCAAAGGACATGATTTTGTTCCTTTTCAGACTTACTCTTTACATCAGCGTGTAGTAGCAACCCAATTTCCCTTGGTAATCATGTCTTGCATGATAAATCCAGTCCAACATTTCAATCTCCCTACACCTTTACATACCTTCCTCTTCAGTGTCCCAAGGCAATTCTGGTATTTCAGCTTCATTTAGTGCAGGCTACCCTTTGTTTCATTTTTAACTCAACCAGACAAACACAGAGCTGTATATAACCCATCGAGCTGCAACACTATATTGAGAATTTGTGCTTTGTGGGCCTGTATCAGTAAATTCATCTCGAGTGAACTTTATGTTCCTTCAACCATTCTTTCACACTATTAACTTACATTCTCACATGTATTCACCAGATCTCTGTCTGTATAAATTGAAAAAAATGCACACTACTTTTGGTATGTACTATGTTTTCCGTTGGTTCACAATTTTAATTTCTCTTTCAAGCCTGTTGGGACTAGAGTCTAGATAGAGTTCTACAAGTCAAGAGGTTTGGTGGAAGTAGATTCTGAGGATAATCAGCAGTGTCTTCCAATTAAAATACTTCAGAGGTGCTAGTACACTTTCCTTTGAAAAATCAGGATGAACTTTCTCAGACATGAATAGCAGGGTTGCTCCTACTGGCAAAGAAGATGCAGGAGAATTCAGAGGTTAAGTATCCTCAGCTTCATCAGGATCTACCCTACATGTTTCATTCCAATTTTCAGAATCTCATTCCTTCCCAATCAATTCCCTCAGTTTAGCAGAAGATACTTTGCCTGTTTGGGAATTCAATTTGCACTGTAATTCTGCCACTCTCAGGATGAGACTCTAGATTTGATTCTCTGACACCTCAGGCTGATGACAATGGGAGATAAATACATTCCTCTGGGAAGACATAGAAGGTTTCAGATCATTTATGTGGAACTTGAACTTGGAATTTCAAGCCCTAAGTTCATCCTTTTTCTTTACTTCCTCTACCACAGTTAGGAGCAGTCATCCTTATTACATTTATTAGTTTGACTAAAATATTTTAAGGTATCACAATTACTCAGAGATTTGCCTTTTATGAATATTTGATTAGGAATCCAGTAGTAACATTTTACAAATCTTTTTACCACATTGCACCATAGACTATCATTGTCTTCTTTACCACTGGAAAGAATACTTATGCCTTAAAATATAATCAATCATGTCAGAAACCCAATACCACAAACCCAGATCTAGTTTTTTGAACTGGATCTGGTAGATACTATCTCTACACATGGTGAAACCCTTGGAATTACACCAGTTGCTAGGAGTAGAAACAAGCAAAAACGTTGCTTAAGTACTCCAGAGATTTTGTTCTTTTTACTTTATTTGACAGCCTAGAGGCAGACTATTGAGGGCTTGCACGATGGCTCCATCATACTGTACGTCGTCCCCATTTTCCTGTTTCTTTTTTATCTTTATTGCCCCAAACTTGCTCTCTGGTAGGTGGTTTTCAAGAAAAACTTAATATTTAAAAGTTTGTACCCTCATATTTGCTTTTGCATTCGCAGATGGAATTAAGTTTCTTCTTAAAAGTTTAAAATGCATGATACCTTGTGGGTTAAACCACTGAAAAGAAAACATTAGATATCTGAGGTCGCCCTGGAAGAACCATAGTTCTAATTGCTTAATTCTGGGACAATTCTTCAGACAATTCAGATAAAAGGATGAAATAGCTACTATGCATACTCCCTGCAGATACAGGAAAGGACCCAGACCCTTGTCAAATCCGTGAAAGAACTTGCCTTGTAGTCTGCAGAGCTGGGTGCCTGGCATCTACTCAGTTCTGTGAGTTCTCATACTGCAAGGATGCTGCACACAGCCAGGATTATGTTATATACAGAGGTGTGTGTGTGTGTGTGTGTGTGTGACAGAGAGAGAGAGAGAGAGAGAGAGAAGGAGAGAGAGAAAGAGGGAAGTGTAAGGTCTGAATCACCAGTAATTATACCTGCCTGCTCCTGAGAGCAGGATGTGCAGGAGTGGGAATGGCAAGGGTAGGGTGGATGTCATAGACACACGATGAAAGAGAGCATAATGTAGATATTTTCCTCTAACTAAGCCACAAGGTTTCTTCTTATCTGGCAAAGTAACTGCTAGGGAACATGTGAAAAACAGAAGTAAAAAGAGACAAAAAGAGAAAAGAAGAGAAGAAACCAAGGATGAAAACAGCAAAAATGTCATCCTCTGCAAATGCAGAGAAGGAGGAAGAACCTTGAATCACCTATAATTACTCCTGCCTGCTCCCAAGAGTTGTGGTTTTAAGTTTCACCTAGTAATGAGGCACCCTAGCAGTAAGGTTTCTGGGGACAACAGAAGGACAGGAAAGTGCTGCCTAAAAGAAAGAAGACCATGTGCTGAATACTACCTTACAAAACATGGGAGACAAGTTTTGATGCTGTTCTAGAAACCAAACCATTGCCAGCAAAACTTGCTGCTTGCTTCTCTCCCAGTGCAAATGGCTTGAGCTTTCACAGTCACTGAGATATCCTAGGCAACAGGAGTGTAAACTTGAGAAAAGGCAGAACCAGAGTAGAGATTGACAGTGAGCAGAGCCAATCAGGCTGTGAGTCTGCAGCAGTAATCGCAGGCCGTCCAATTAATACTAAGAGAGTGGACCAGGGCCTCTGAGGAAGACAGGTAAGAGGGAGGAGGCTAAGGTGGCTTGGGAGGAACCAGTTTTCCTAGATGCAGGAGACAGCGTCCATAGTTTCAGTTTGAAGCAACTGGTGGCAAAAGGTTAGCATTTAAGGTAAATCAATTTTTTAAAATCTATTCTATAATTTGATGTTTGGTTTTTTTCTTCTTGGTGTGTCTTAGCCAAGAAAAGAAGACAGTAGATGGTACTCTCTAAAAAGAAAACCTAAAAGTCTTTGAGAGTTCTTGGACTAACGAAGCCATCACTAGGCTGTTAGTGAAAAGAGGAAAGAGCTTGGTACTGGGAAAGATTTTTGTAATCTTTGCAAAAAAATGCTTAGATAAACACGTACAAAAATCAATTTCATTCAGTAAAGGGGAAGGAAGTAAACATTACTGAGCAGTCATTAAGTACTAGGTATTTGAGCGTGAAGGGTTTGGGTGAATTGCTCTAACGATCTTGATGACCACTGATAAAATTGAGTTTCAGGGAGGTTCAGCATTTCCAAGACACAGAACAATAAAACATTTCAACTTTCATTCAGACCTTGCTTTGTCTGATACTTAAACTTATGCTATTTCTGCTATACACTGAAAACTGAGAATCAGAATAAAAATTAGAATGCTTATTAAAGTGTACTTACATGGCTTGTTCAAAATTATATCAAATATTTGATTTGATTCATCAGAGACTTGAGTGGGTCCTTCTTTACATTCTCAGTAAAGGACACCACCAATGACCCAGGCAGCCATCTCTATTGTCTTCAGTCTGAGGAGTATTTAAGCCATATTAAGTAGATGAAATTCTTTCCTTTTTTTTTTGACTTATTTTTTCCTCAAACCCTACAACCACAAAAATCTATTTTGTTATTAAAAGTTTTAAATATTGAGATTTGAATTTCAGGCATACATTTGTATTTATATTCTGATAGCAATTACCCAATAGTAATGGCGATGATAAATTCTGATAGCAATATAATAGCATCCTGCTAAGCCCTGATGATATGATGACAGGAAACACAAAATATACAGCCCTTGCTCGTAAGGACCTTATAGTCTGTCTAGCAAGGCAAGTAATTCTGAAAACAAATTACATTGTCATGCAATGTGAATGCTATTTGGACTTCACCACATGATTATGGAAGGATGGGTGGTACTTCTCTGGGCCAACAGGAAAAAGAAGGTATACCTGAAAGTATGACTACATGTACAAAGGCACAGAGATATAGAATGCTATGGTGTGTTTGGGGAAAGTGAGTGAGTAGAGATGCAGGATAGATTTTGAATGGATGGAGAATTACTAGAAATGGCTAGAGACATAGGAAGGGTCAATGCATGAATTCAGTGCTAAGAACTTTCATTTTACCTGTATACAATGTGGAACCATCAAAAAGTCTTAAACTAGATCGTGAAGTTCATGTTTTCATTTTCTAAAGATTGCTCAGTCTTCTGAAAGACAAAGCAGAGAGGGCAAAGCTAGGAGCAGGAAACCAGCTAGTAGACAGTTGCAATGGTGGAAATGAGAAGTTACCATGTCCTGGGCTGAGTCAGTATCCGTG
Organism: Mandrillus leucophaeus; assembly: GCF_000951045.1. NCBI lineage: Eukaryota > Metazoa > Chordata > Mammalia > Primates > Cercopithecidae > Mandrillus > Mandrillus leucophaeus. The sequence continues at coordinate 1,385,694 of NW_012107408.1, forward strand.
GCAATGGAGATAAGGGGATGGAAATGCAGGATGTGTCAAGGTAGTGAAACTCTATAGGACTTAGCTGCCAATTGGATGTAAAGGGAGAGGAAGAGTCTAGGATGATAGTCAGTTAGTGATCCGGGTAAATGGTATTGCTGTTTCCTGAAGCAAGGAGTAAGGAAGATAGGTAATGAATTTGGCTCTGGAACATTAAACTGAAAGTGTCTGTAGGTCATCCAAGTGCACATGTTTTGTGAGAAATCTGGCTCCAGAGAGTGCCTACATTAGAATAAAGTTTGGTAGTCATCATTGTATCAGGGGATATGGCTGAGATTGCCACAGGATAGTGGAATAGTGAGAAGAGAATAGATAACTGAAGCCTGAGAAACAGCACTTAAGAAGCAGGTGAAGACAGGGAAGAACCAAAATAGGACAGATCCAAGAGGGAGGAGGAGAGACAGGAAATTAGATTTATAGCCATTGACAGAAAGCGTGTTAAAAAGGAAGAATGACCAATAGTCAACTCTTGGGAGATGTGAACTAAGGGCTAATGACTGTTGAAGTTGGCAAACAGTTTAGCAATGACTTATTGGAGAGTATATTTGTTGGAATGACAGAGTGAAGACCATACTGAAATGGACCAAAGTATGAATGGGGCATGAGAAAGTGGAAAGTCTGGACATTCTTTCAAATAGTTTGACTTTGAGGGGTGATAGCTAGAGGGAGTCCAGGACTGAGGGACAACAGCGGATTCATGAACTAAAGGAAGGAGCTGGTGGAGAGGAGGAAAAGGGCATAACTGATGGCTGAGAGTCTTAGAGGGTTAGGCTTCTGTGTTACAGGTAGAGAGGGCATCCTTAGATGGGAGGAAGTTCAGAAGTCTCTTGGGGGAGGGATGATGAAGTCAGGATGCCCTAATAGCTCTATATTTTTATAGATTTGGAGGAGGGTGATGTGAATTTGTTCATAACTTGTGGCTCCATTTTTTTCTGGGTCTTTCAAGGCAAAGTCTGGAGTGGCAAAGATTTGGATTAGCCTTTGAGGAGACTGGAATAAGAACCTGACCAACATCATAGAAAAGTAGAGTTGTGTGTTGCAGAAGGCCTAGCTGTGGTTAAGGAAGAAATGCAGTGACACCTGTCCCTGCTGGCATGTGGGTTTATTCAGCTGCAGTTCAGTCTGCCTTTAAGTACATGGAGCATGGGCAAATTGAACCAAGTTAGCTATTATTTTGAGAGGGTGGGAGATTGACAAATGAGAGTCAAGAAGGAAGGCACTGGTACCGGATGGTCAGAAAGATGCACAGAGTGTGTAAAATGGATAAGAAAGGAAGTGAATCCAGAAGGGAGAATGAGGTAGGTAATGTCTGGGGTGAAAATGTAGGGCCAAAAGACTGGAGGTCCCATAAGGTCAGAAGCAAATTGGAATAATGGAACTGAACAGTGCAGAGAAAGTCAATCTTGAATTTTGAACTTTCAGTCTGGGCACAGTGGCTCATATCTGTAATCTCAGCATTTTGGAAGGCCAAATTGGGAGGATTGCTTGAGCTTAGGAATTCAAGACCAGCCTGGGCAACATAGCAAGATCCTGTCTCTACTAAAAAGAAGTAAAAATTAGTTGGGTGTTGTGGTGCGCCCCTGTAGTCCTAGCTACTTGGGAGGCTTCAGTGGGAGGATCACTTGTGCCCAGGAGATTGAGGCTGCAGTGAGCTACGATGGCACCACTGTGCTCCAGCCTGGGCTACAGAGTGAGATCCTGTCTCAAAAAAAAAAAAAAAAAAAAAAAAAAAAGAATTTTGGACTTTCAGAGGAGACCAGGGATTTGGTTGGGAGAGAATGCTGAGACAAAAAACAGATAGAGTTGAGTTGGTAGAAAGCAAGGAGCTCCAGGAACTTCATAGCTGCCTGTTGGATGGATTATCTAGATGAGCTCTGGGTTTTCCCAGATTGATGACACTATTTGAAATGGAGAGGACATCTCTGAGGCAACATTCAGAGTCTCAGTGATTTATAAACTGACAGAACCGAAGAGGAATATAGGAAGTCTGTCCAGCTAGGCTGTGCTTCAAAGAAGGATGTGGGTATAGGTCATGACGTGGAGGTGACAGGCTGCATCTTAAAATCTGTGAGGTTCCTTAATACTTATAATTTGGGGTAAAAGGTGCTTTCATCTGAGAAGACTGCAAGAGGGGTAGGGTTCCTTAGGCAAAATCAGATACCATCCAGGATAAAGACATTGTACCAATCAGTGTCTTGGCAGGAAATTGATGGCACATTCAAAAGTAGTAACAGAAAAGAGTTTAATGAAGGACAATTCACAGAAGTGTGGATAGGGCTAAGCAATATAGAGAAAGCATAATGAGACACCCAGCAATGCCACAGTCAGAAGGGGCAAGAAAGGTGTTATCCATAGCCCTAAAGGGGCAAAAGGAGGAGTGGTTTTCATATCTCAATCAAAGCATTTCTGTAGGGAGGGCTGCCTTTGGTGAAGGATATGGTCACTGAAAAACTGTGGCTTGGCAGAGTGGAACCTGGGGAAATAAATACTCCAACCTCTATCTCCTCCTCTCCTCTGATCTTCTGCTGATGCCTCCAAATGGTGGAACACAGCTGGAAGCCAGTGAGCAGGGAAGTGTGGTTAACACAGTTTATGGAGGTCAACCTCTTGTAGCACAGATGTGAGTGGGGAATGGATCAGGAGAAGCACACGGCCTTACAATATTCATCTCATCAGTGACGACTGCTGTTCAGAGGTTGATCAAGATGAGGAGGCTTATAATTGAATGAGGAATAGAGGAAAATCTGGGTGTCTCTGGATGGAAGGTGCGCTTGGTGCCAAGAGGGCCAACCTCTGCTCGTAACTTGTGGAGGTGGTGGTGAGGTGCTCCAGAGCAAGGAGTGGGAGTGTTTAGCTCGTGGAATAACACTTTTGGCTTCAACTGTTGCTTTAATCTCTTGGAAAATGAAATAAGAATTTTCTTTGTAAAATGTTGCTCTTTATTCTGATATCAGACAGCTTTGGATAAAGAAAACATATCAAGGTTCAAAAGAGCAGTTTTCTGTATTTCAGAAGTCAACAGATTGGCATTTGGGAGAAGATGGCATTACAAGACACAAATGTAGAAATGGCCACATGTTGGCTTCTCACAGGCAGGTTTCCTAATGCCCATGAATGTTTGTTCAATTCATGATATTCTTTGGAGCAGATTGTCTCCCACATTTTTAGCCATAATTCCATTGCCACTCAACATACTGCTTTTCCTGCAGTCTGAGAATAATTTTAAAATTCTTGTATATTTTCTTGTAAACTGAAGTCAAATAGAATTAAAATTTCCCAAACTAAAAAGTATAGTTTGAGACAGCAGGACAGTCTTTGGTTGAGAGGTGGATGACAGCTCTTCTTACTTTCTTTAGAAGCTCTGCTTAGTGTGTGTCCCCTCTGCAGTTACCCCTCTAGCCTAGACAGGAGTTCTTCACGCCTAGGGAGGAGCAGGCAAACACTCTTCAGTAACAAACAGCATCAGTCCTTCTTACTTAGTGTACTTTGTACTCAATATTGCTAATAAGCCTGACCCAGTTTTATAAATGAGTGCCCTGTGAGAAATGCAAATCAAAACCACAATGAAATACCATCTCACACCAGTTAGAATGGTGATCATGAAAAAGTCAGGAAACAGCAGATGCTGGAGAGGATGTGGAGAAATAGGAACACTTTTACACTGTTGGTGGGACTGTAAACTAGTTCAGCCATTGTGGAGGATGGTGTGGCGATTCCTTAAGGATCTAAAACTAGAAATACCAGCCATCCCTACTGGGTATATATGCAAAGGATTATAAATCATGCTGCTATAAAGACACATGCACACGTATGTTTACTGCGGCACTATTCACAATAGCAAAGACTTGGAACCAACCCAAATGTCCATCAATGATGGACTGGAGTAAGAAAATGTGGCACATATACACCATGGAATACTATGCAGCCATAAAAAAGGATGAGCTCATGTCCTTTGTAGGGACATGGATGCAGCTGGAAACCATTGTTCTCAGCAAACTATCGTAAGAGTGGAAAACCAAACACTGCATGTTCTCACTCATAGGTGGGAATTGAACAATGAGATCACTTGGACACAGGGTGGGGAACATCACACACCGAGGCCTGTCGTGGGGTGGGGGTAGGGGGGAGGGATAGCATTAGGAGATATACCTAATGTAAATGACGAGTTAACGGGTGCAGCGCACCAACATGGCACATGTATACATATGTACCAAACCTGCACATTGTGCACATGTACTTTAGAACTTAAAGTATCATTTAAAAAAATGAGTGTCCTGTGGTGACTATAGGGGTTTCCTGTTTTAAAAAATGAACATTTTCTGAGATAAACCAGGTCAGGGGCCAAATTTGGCCCACCGGGTGTGGTCTGATGTCCCGGGCCTAGATTATTTTAGATTATGTTTGCCTACACTGACGACATCCTTCCTAACTGCCCATGGAAAAGTGAGTCTTATTTGCTTTGGGTGAACGGAGGTGAAAAGGGAGAAGTCATCAATGTGTTGACATCTGCCCTTAGGGCTTTCCTTAGTCTTCTGCATCAGAGTGACCCGGTTGCTCCATGTTTAGAAAGCTTCATGCTCCACATGGTTTTGTGAAATAAATTATCCACAGATAATTTACAAAAGGCTGCTGGGGGACTGGCAGATGCAAAAGGCCCTGCTCAGAATCTTTGTTTTGCTACTGATGTATGAACTGAGACAACCTCCAAATCTCTCTGTAGCTCAGTTTCCTTATTTTGTGAAAAGTGGATATAGCTATGTCTGTAACCTATACGAATTGTTATCAAGACTTACTTTATACCAGACAAATTTTCTGTTCTAAACAAACCATGAAAAACTTGCAAGACACAGGCCACCCTTTTAGCAGAGAACATGGGACAGAGTAAGTATGCAGAAAATGTTTCCTATTACTATTGTTCTTATCTTTTGCATAGTCCTGGAGGTCAGCAAAGTATTTCTATATAAGGCCAGAGAGTAGGAAATTTAGGCTTCATGGGCCAGAAGGTCTATGATGCAGCTATTCAACTTTTGAGTTGTAATGTGAAAGCTGCCACAAACCATATATAAATACAAGCATGTGGCTATTTTCCAAAAAAATGTTATTTACAAAACCAGGTGGAGGGCCAAATTTGGCCCATGGGGTGTGGTCTGATGTCCCAGGCCTGGATTATTTTAGGTTATGTTTGCCTGCACTGAGGGCGTCCTTCCTAACTGCCCATGGAAAAGTGAGTCTTATTTGCTTTGGGTGAACGGAGGTGAAAGGGGAGAAATCATCAATGTGTTGACATCTGCCCTTAGGGCTTTCCTTAGTCTTCTGCATCAGAGTGACCTGGTTGCTCCACATGTTTAGAAAGCTTCATGCTCCACACGGTTTTGTGAAATAAGCTGATTTAGACATGCTCGCACTCTTACTTTTTGGAATAACAATATTTCTTCTGGCAACTGAGGCAGAAACTGTAAGTTGCCTACTCAATAGCCACTGTCTTCTTTTTTATAAACAGAACCTTGTGGGTGGCAAAGTATCCAGTCAAAAATCAGGTTTCCCAGACTGCTTTGGAGTGGCTGATGAGATTTACATAGAAGGAACTGGGCGAATCTTCTGGGAACCAGTTCAGAAAGGGCTGATTTCGTTGAGAAGAGCATCCTTCTTGCCTTTTCCCCTTTTTCTTTTCTTTTGCTTGGAGTGTGGAGGTAATAGCTGGAGCTGCTATGGCTATTATGTATGAATATTATATACCTTTAGGCAACTTTGAGTATAAAAACTACGCTAGGGTAGAAAGATAGGAGAGTCTGGAAACACTGATGACGACTTGAAGCACTTCCAGACTTCTTTTACGTGAAAGTAAAGTAAATCTCTATCATTTTCAGAGACAGGACCTACTTCTATTATGAGTTGCTGGACACAATTCATAACTGATATGCTGATCTACACTGATGTTGGCACTATGACATTGGATTTCTTTTTTTTTTTTTTCTTTTTGGGACAGAGTTTCGCTCTTGTTTCCCAGGCTGGAGTGCAATGTTGCGATCTCAGCTCACAGCAACCTCTGCCTCCCGGGTTCAAGCCATTCTCCTGCCTCAGCCTCTGGAGTAGATGGGATTACCGGCATGCGCCACCATGCCCTGCTAATTTTGTATTTTTAGTAGAGATGAGTTTCTCTATGTTGGTCAGGCTGGTCTCAAACTCCGGACCTCAGGTGATCCACCCGCCTCAGCCTCCCAAAGGGCTGGGATTACAGGTGTGAGCCACCGCGCCTGACCTGACATTGGATTTTTATCCCTTAACACTTTTTGGTTTTCTAGAAGTATCAGTTAAGAACAACTAGGATACAAATAATTGACTAGATTTCTAAGTGGTCATAAAGTAAACATTAAAATAGACAAATGACTCCAAAAGAAGCATTCATTCTAACGGACTGCAAGATAGTTACTAAGTGATTTTGGTGACTAATGGCTGCAAAAGGGCAAATGTCCGCCAGAGCTGTGGCTTTACCTGCATCTAAAAGGGTGATAGAAGATGTACCAGTTGGGCTTTGTCCTTGCAGTGGGTTTGAAATAATTTTCTGAGGTCACGACTTCATAGCAAAAATGGAATATTTGAAAGTTACCTGGTTGATCTTAAGAGCATAACCATTGAAATCAAAAGAAGTTTTATTTTTCTTTTGTCTTGGTTTTATTTATTTGTTTATTTATTTCTCTATTTTGCAATTCAGCTAAATCTTTGCTTACCTTTGCATAGTTTAGGTAGCTTCTTACTCTGTTTCTTTAAGATGTTGCATCGAGCAGGTTGACCTAACTCAGAATAGACTGTAAGCTATTTCTTGGTAAAAACCCTAGAGACTCAAGGCACAGCAAAGGGAAAAGCAAGATGGAGAAGACAGCAAGGAGAGAGCTATTAGGAGAGTGCATGCCCCTGACATTCCCAGTGGGTGCTTATTATGACAAGGACCCTGTAACCTTGGGGCCTCTGTATTTTATTAAACCTGGGTTTCTTTTTTTTTTTTTAACCACATTGTGTCAGTTACATGGGTTCTTGAATATTATGCCAAGCTGTTTATTTTGTTCTCTTTCATAGTCAAAAGTGCTGGAGAGGCTGCTACTTGACAAAATTCTGCTGAGAGAAGTGGTTATAATGGAGTGACTTTCTCTCTCGTCATGATTCTCAGGGGTGAATCTCTTCTCACACTGGATTGCTAGTTATTTTACCCAGCTAAAGGTCACTATTTACGGTCCGTCCAAACATAGCAGGAATAAGCTTTTTGCCATCTGTATCAGTTAGGAATAATTGGACTGCAAGTGACTGAAGACCTGACCAACAGCCTATTAAACAGATAATGCAAAGAGATTTATGTTTCTTACAAGACAGGAGTGTGAAGTCAAGAAATTGCCAACATTGGTGCAGCAACTCGATGATGTCAGGGCTCTAAATTGGTATGGATATGATTCCCTTGGCCCTTCCCTCATGATTGCGTAGAGGCTGCCACAGTTCCAGACATTACATCCTCACTCAAGGCATGAGGAAAGCAAAAGAGATGAGAGAGATATTCCAGAGCTCTCAGCACTTTCCTTTGGGTCCCTTTGGCCAGAACTGGTTCCTATGCCTACCCAGTAGAAAGTGGAATACAGCAGAGAAAAAGGGGAATAGAATGACTTTGTTTCAGCCAGGTGGCAGTGTCTAAAAAACTAGCTGTAATTCAAATTTAATCAAGTTAAAACTACTTCTAGGAATGTAAACTTCCAAGGGTTGGAACCTTGGCTGTCTCATCCATTCCTCTTGTATGGCACATAATAGGTGTTTAATAAACATGTGTTAATGCAGAACCAAGACTAGAGTGAGGCAAGGTAGGTGTTTAGGGTGCACTATTTAAGGAGACACTCATTCTCAGGCTTGGGCAAGTGTATGGTTGACATTTGCATGATTCTGAGACTGTGTGCCTCTTTAAACATTATGCCTTTTTCTTACTTAGCCCTACCCCCAACCCTGATTCAGTGAATAAAATGAAATACGAATATGTATGAAGCAAACACTTTATCACAATGATATTTATAAAATATTATTTTTAAAATGTACCATATCACAAACATTAAAATAAGGACTGAATTCACATCTCGAAGATCACTAGAAAGAAGTAAAGATTGTGGTTTAGCATAAATGGGCTCTACACAAACCTGCCTATTGAGAGTGGCTGCAACGTACATTTTAAGCATTTTGAGAAAATGTATTTTGATGCACAGAAAAACTGGTAAGATGCCAGACCTCAGTGACATCTTATTTCCACAGTATGCTATTTCACTTAAGTATAGATGAAATGCCGTCATACTTTATGTGGTATGTGGAAGTTGGCAATCCAAACAAAAACCAGATGTTTCATATATTCATACATTTTAGAAAAAATTTTAAAAATAAATTGTGGGAAAATAGTAAATGATATGAAGGTAATCAGTGCAGAAGTTTTGAGTTTGATTTAAAAATCCTCACGCATCTTTTTTTTTTCTTTTTTATTGTACTTTAAGTTCTAGGGTACATGTGCACAACGTGCAGGTTTGTTACATATGTATGCATGTGCCATGTTGGTGTCCTGCACCCATTAACTCATCATTTACATTAGGTATATCTCCTAATGCTATCCCTCCCCCCTCCCCCCACCCCACAACAGGCCCCGGTGTGTGATATTCCCCACCCTGTGTCCAGGTGTTCTCATTGTTCAATT
>NW_012107408.1:1397347-1444543 GCF_000951045.1 Mandrillus leucophaeus
TTTCCTGAATTTGAATGTTGGCCTGCCTTGCTAGATTGGGGAAGTTCTCCTGGATAATATCCTGCAGAGTGTTTTCCAACTTGGTTCCATTCTCCCCATCACTTTCAGGTACACCAATCAGATGTAGATTTGTTCTTTTCACATAGTCCCATATTTCTTGGGGGCTTTGTTCATCTCATTTTACTCTTTTTTCTCTAAACTTCCCTTCTCATTTCATTTCATTCATTTGATCTTCAATCACTGATACCCTTTCTTCCAGTTGATCGAGTCAGTTACTGAATCTTGTGCGTTTGTCATGGAGTTCTTGTGTCATGATTTTCATCTCTATCAGTTTGTTTAAGGACTTCTCTACATTGGTTTTTCTAGTTAGCCATTCATCAAATTTTTTTCCAAGGTTTTTAGTTTCTTTGCACTGGGTTCGTAATTCCTCCTTTAGCTTGGAGAAGTTTGATTGTCTGAAGTCTCCTCTCAACTCGTCAAAGTCATTCTCCATCCAGTTTTGTTCTGTTGCTGGCAAGGACCTGCATTCCTTTGGAGGGTGAGAGGCTCTCTGATTTTTAGAATTTCCGGCTTTTCCATACTGTTTTTTCCCCATCTTTGTGGTTTTATCTACCTTTGGTCTTTGATGATGCTGACGTACAGATGGGGTTTTGATGTGGATGTCCTTTCTCTTTGTTATTTTTCCTTTTAACAGTCAGGACCTTCAGCTGCAGGTCTGTTGGAGTTTGCTCGAGGTCCACTCTAGACCCTGTTTGCCTGGGTATTCGCAGCGGAGGCTGCAGAAGAGTGAATATTGCTGAACAGAAAATGTTGCTGTCTGATCGTTCCTCTGGAAGCTTTGTCTCAGAGGTGTACCCGGCCGTGTGAGGTGTGAGGTGTCAGTCTGCCCCTAGTGGGGGATGTCTCCCAGTTAGGCTACTCGGGGGTCAGGGACCCACTTGAGCAGACAGTCTGTCCATTCTCAGATCTCCAACTGCATGCTGGGAAAACCATTACTCTTTTCAAAGCTACATCTGCAGAGGTTTCTGCTGTCTTTTGTTTGGCTATGCCCTGTCCCCAGAGGTCGAGTCTACAGAGGCAGGCAGGTCTCCTTGAGTTGTGGTGGGTTCCATCCAGTTTGAGCTCCATCCAGTTCGGCTACTTTGTTTACCTATTTAAACCTCAGCAATGGCGGGCGCCCCTCCCCGAGCCTCGCTGCCGCCTTGCAGTTAGATCTCAGACTGCTGTGCTAGCAATGAGGGAGGCTCCATGGGTGTGGGACCCTCCGAGCCAGGCACGGGATATAATCTCCTGGTGTTCCATTTGCTAAGACCCTTGGTAAAGCACAGTATTAGGGTGGGAGTGACCCAATTTTCCAGGAGTTGTGTGTCATGGTTTCCGTTGGCTAGGAAAGGGAATTCCTTTCCCCCTTGCGCTTCCTGGGTGAGGTGATGCTTCGCCATGCTTCGGCTCTTGCTTGTTGGGCTGCACCCACTGTCCTGCACCCACTGTCCGACATGCCCCAGTGAGATGAACCTGGTACCTCAGTTGGAAACGCAGAAATCACCTGTCTTCTGTGTCGCTCATGCTGGTAGCTGGAGGCTAGAGCTGTTCCTATTCGTCTATGTTGGAGCCTAATCCCATACATCATTTTAATTAAAACAAACAGAGAAAAAAATAGCTGCTGCAACAGGAAGAGGCTAAGTAAAACTTTTCATCTTAACCAGAAGGGATTTACACTGAGCCTTAAGGACTTGAAAACCCAAGCAAGGACTTGAGATGGGAGAAGGGGTCATGTTTAGGGACTGTGAGTGGCCCAGCTTTGCTCTGCACTGCCATCCTCACTCTCTGCTGGTATGAAATCCAGCAGCACTCCAAAGCATTCTTTTCCCTGAAGTTTTTCTTTTCCTGCATCTCTTATTTCAGGGACCTTCTCTGAGTCCCCAAAGCAATTAACCAGTTTTAAGCAACATTATGGTGTAGCTGTTGCATGAAGTGACTTAGAACTGTTTTCAAGGCCGGACATGGTGGCTCATGCCCATAATCCCAGCACTGGGGGGCCAAGGTGGGTGGATCACAAGGTCAGGAGTTCGAGACCAGCCTGGCCAACATGGTGAAACCCTGTCTCTTCTAAAAATACAAAAATTAGCTGGGCGTGGTGGCAGGCGCCTGTAATCCCAGCTACTCGGGGGGCTGAGGCAAGAGAATCACTTGAACCCAGGAGGTGGAGGTTGCAGTGAGCTGAGAACACACCACTGTACTCCAGCCTGGGGGACAGAGCAAGACTCCGTCTCAGGAAAAAAAAAAAAACCAAAACAACTGTTTTCAGCCCTGGCTCTGCTACTCCCTAGTGACACATTCTCAGACAAGTGACCTGGGTTCTTCAGGTCTCTGCTGACTTCCTGTAATAGGGCAGCAGTATTTGATAGAATCCACCACATGAGGCAATATGTGAATGTATGTAAAGTCCTTAGCCAAGGGCTTGGCCCCCAGCATAGTTACAACTGTGTTACTACATGTTCTCTTCATGCCTTTATCTTGCCCTGTGTTGTGTTATAATAAGGCCTTACTCCTCTTACTAGAGGGTGACGTTGTAATTCCTATAGCTTATGTTCTCAAATTTAGGGATACATAAAAACCAACTAAAAACAATAAAATGCCCAGCCACAGCATCTACACCAAGAGAGTCTAATTTACTGCACTTGGTGAGTGCTGTGGGCATTTTTGTTTTTCAACAGCACCCACAGTGGTCCCAGGTCTTTCCTTATTGCAGGACTTCTCAACATCAGTACTGCGGACATCTCTGACTGGTAATTCTTTGTTGCCAGGGGCCGTCTTGTGTATCTTGTGTAGGATGTGTAGCAGCATCCCTGGCCTCCACCCATTAGATGCCAATACACTCTACCCTACTTCCATTGCAACAACCAAAAATGTCTTGCAGGAGGCATTATCAAATGTCTCCTGGGGTTGGGGAGGGATCGTACCCAGTTGAGAAGCACTTCTCTATAATTATCGCCTGAAGAGTTAGCACAGTGTCTTGCATAGCTAGTGGTGCTAAGGGTATGTTCAGTTGATTCAAACTCAAATGGGCTCCGTGAAGTAACTCTCACGATGTCAACAACACTGACAAACATTCTTGTCTGAGGCTTCTGTGTACTGCAAAAGCCACGTATTCAAACTGTCAGAGTCTTCAATTTCAGTCTCTTTGGGAGGACATCACTATTTATTCATTTCCTAGCCACCTACTAGGCTATACTCAACACCTAGTGCTATGATTTGAATGTTTGAAATTCATGTTGAAACTGAATCCCCAATACAATAGTATTAAGTGGTGTGGTCTTTAGGAGTTGGTTAGGTCACAAGGACCCCTCCCCCATGAATGAGATTAAGGTGTTTATAAAAGTGACTTTGCAAATTGTTCAGCCCTTTTTTGCCCTTCCGTCTTTTCTGCCATGTGAAGACACAGCATTTGTCCCCTCTGGAGGACCCTGAGTTCAAGGCACCATCTTAAAGGCAGAGAGAATAGTCCTTGCCAGGCACCAAATCTGCTGATACCTTGATCTTGAACTTTCCAGCCTCCAAAACTATAGAAAGAAATTTCTCTTGTTTATAAATTACCCAGTCTATGGTATTTTGTTCTAGCAGCACAACTGTACTAAGACATCTGAAATGCAATATGTATTTCAGAAGGGCATTTGCTAAGGGGAAACTTATTGAGGAACTATGGGTTTTTGCCATCTACCACGTAGTAATATCTAGTTTATTGAATGGACTAAAGTCAGTGCAGATGGTTTAATTTTTTTCCGTTAATTGCCTTCAGACATGGTCTGTTGTATCTCTCTTCTCATACTGAGATGACGTTTCAAGTATTGAAAGGTCCACTGAGTCTTAATCAAAATTTCACCCTTATACTCAGTTTCCAACTACAGAGAGAAAGAGCAAAAACCATATCAAGTTCCCCATCTCTGTGGGGACTAGTCTCAGTGCTCAGGATCAAGCCTGAGCTAGCAGAAATAGGAAATGTTTTGTCTTGGATGAGAATTTAAAAGAAGGCAAATGTTTTCCACCTTCTCGGAACTAGCTTGATGCCCTACAAGCCTCATCAGTAGCTGCTTACTGTATACATTTCTCCTTTCTTCTCTTCTCATCGTAGAATGTTTTAAAAGCACATGGAACCATTGTAGCAACCCCAGGTTCCTTGCTATTGAAAATAGCTAATGTACTTGCACAGGTATCTAACCATTACAGAAATGCCTACAAATGTTCGTAAGGCAAAAATAATGACATGGCCTGGCTGTGGGGAAAACGGACTCAACAGCATCAAGAGGTGGGACAGGTGCTCGGAACAATTGGACTGCAGATGGCTGCTGTTGTCACAGGGTTGGACCTGCAGGACTTCCTCAACAGGACAGCTTCCTCGCAGTACCTGCTGTTCCAAGCAGTGGGGTGCAGAAGAAAACTGTCCAAGAAACATATGGTCCAGCCATCACAACTGCACGTCCCTGTCAGCGGGGAAGGCTCCTTTTCCTCCTCAAACACATCTCGCCTCTGTCCCCTACACCACATTTACTGTCCCTTTCTATTTATCTAATTCTGTCCCTTCATCTCCACTTTAACACAGGTTAACCCTGCTCTTCTCTAAAGTTCATCCAAGCTGACTAAACCTGCTTCAGTTCCCTTTCAAGGAACTATATTTCCCTGAAAAAGGAAAACCAGGAATGTACTGTCAGAGAAGTCAAAGGAGGGAGGGTTTCTTGAGGGTGAGGTGAGAATTTTCCATTGGATTTTGCAACAAAGAGGATGTAAAAGCCTTGGTGCCTTATGGTGTCTGGATCAATGATCTCTAGGGTTGCCTCTTTAGCAGTAAGATCCCCTTCTGTGTTTGCAGATGGAGAGGAACGGAGAAAGAGGAAGAGAGAGAGAGATGTAATTCAGCTTACTGCCACCAGGGAGCACCAAAGACAAGTCAATAGATGCGGGCTAGGGCTAGAGCGGTTCCCTCTTCTAAGGGTCCACTTAAATCTGTCTCCGAACCTTATAGAAGGAATCGTGAAGATATAGACCCCACGCATTTTCCGCTTTCCACATCCTTCCTACAATAATTCGCAAAATCCAGGCCGACATAGAGTTTGGCGTGGCAGTCGGTTGTGCACCGGGACAGTGGAATGAGACAGCCTAAATGGGACCACTGCTACTGTGGCTCCACTCTGCCTCTGCCCCAAATCTCCAGGCTTCTGTGAATATCCTCCCTTGCCACCAGCCACTGGAGGGTGGGGGTGGAGAGTGCAAGCAACAGCTCTGGATGCCAGCCCCGAGTCCGCCCTCTCCCTCAAACTGCACGTTCTGCCACTGATCATCTTGTATCTCTTCCTCTCTCTCCGTCCACACCGTCCAGGCAGCATAGCTGGAAACAACAGTCTCCCACTGGCTAGCCTTATGTCCCACCTTCCTATCCATTCTTTTCACTGTACAATGCAAACGGCCTTTCCCTTTTTAAGAAGACTTTGTGGTCTCCTGTTGCTCTCAGGACAAAATCCAAACCTCACCCTGGCACCCCAGGCTCTTTGGGATCTGATGGCTGCCCGCCTGCTCAGTGTCATCTTTACCCCAAATTCCTCCGAATCTCCACGACTGTTCATCTCCCCCTGCCACCCATACATCTATTCTCCAACCATACTGAAATACTTGTACTTTCCTAATTATATTGGTTTCTCTCTTACTTTGGTCTAACAGTTGGTACACCTGCTATCTAAAATATCCTCCTATCCCCACGTCCCCAGCCTCGATAACTACCACCTTCCATTAGGATGAAAGCTCAGACATCACCTCCTCTGAGAGGTCCTCAAAAAGCCCCACTCCCAGGCCAGGTAAGCAGCCCTCCCTCTTGTGATTGCATTCTCCACTCAACCCCCAGGCTGTAAGCGTTGTGTTGGTCCCGCTTTCATACTACCCCTGGCACATTGCGTGGCGCTTCCTGAGCTCTTAGTAGACCTGCGTGGAAGGCAGACTGAACCGCACGCCTGGCCGGGGGACTGCGCAGACGCCTGAGAACACGTGGTGGCGCTGCGGCCAAGTGGGTCGGGAGTGCAACCTCTTCTCCACCTTGCACAGGGATGCGCTCCGTTGTCACCACGCCGGATCTTTAAGGTTCAGACAGTCTTCTGCAGGCAGGGACACTTTGTGTACTGCTGTGAAGTCGGTGACATATGTTTGGGTACTGACTCTTGGCCTGGTGCCTGGCGCCTTTCTTGAAACTTCAACGCTGAGGAGCTCCTTTCTTCACTTGAGATCCTGTGCAATCCTGCCTTCCTTAAAAGCCCCGGTGCTTAATAAACTTTATGTTTTCCGTTCTGCTTAAATATAGGAGATCAGGATTCAAACTAATGAAGACTCTAGGCTATTCAAGGGCTTGGTTCTCTGAATAATTCCTCACATTTCCGCACTCTGTTCCTGCATAGTGCCTTGAAAAAGTACACAATACAATTAGCTAGTGGTTGGTGAACTGGGTGATTCAATGATTCAAAAGGATGGTTACTAGGGACATTTCAAGCTTCATGGTAGGGTAGCAGGAGAGAATGGACTTTTTTTCCCCTTGAATTTATTAAAGACTCCAGATAAAAACTGCCCACATCATCGCTGGGTAGGGTCAGCCACAAGAGGTGGGACAGCCTGGAGTACTGGGCTGGCTGTTTCTTGCCTTGCTGGACTTGATCCTACTTTCCTATGAGAAAGCACCATCAAACTGTGCTTTGAGATTCTTATATTTTATTTCATAAACCACAAACATGATGAAGCAGAAAGAGCCCTGCTTGGGAATCAGAAGCCCTCTGTTTTGGTCTTGGCCAGGACTTTTGAGCAAGTCACTTTGCCAACCCAAGCCTTCGTTTCCAAGTTTGCAAAATGAGATTGCACCAGAGGATCTTCAAGGATCATACAATTCTAACAGCGTGTGGATTACTGTGAGCCACGTTTCCGTGTGACTTGGGCAAGTTACCTGATTTCTCTACATCCTAATTTCTTCATCTGTGAAATACCAATAATAGTAGTAACTAGCTCATGGGCTTGTTTTACTTTTTTAACTTTCGCTAATTTACCAAGATGACTACATGCCCAGCACACTTTAAAATTTATTTTTTAAATTGACAGAGTTGTATTTACCTTGTATAACATGATGTTTTGAAGTATGTATAATTGTGAAATGACTAAATCAAACTAGTAACATCTGTGCATGGGTTTTATTTTATTGAGATGAATACACATAACATAAATTAGCAATTTTAAAGTGTATATTACATTCACAATGTTGACAAACCACCGTCTATATCAAGTTCCAAAACATTTTTATTACCCCTGAAGGAAACTTTACACTCATTAAGCAGTCACTCCCCACTGGCCTTCTCACCCCAGCCCCTTGCAACCACTAATTTGCTTTCTGTCTCTATGAATTTGCCTATTCTGAATATTTCACATAAATTAAATCGTACAATGTGTGACATTTTGGGTCTGGCTTCTTATACTTAGCATAATGTGGCCAAGGTTTATCCACATTGTGGCATCTGTCGGTACTGTGTTCCTTTTTATGGCTGAAGAGTGTTTCATTGTATGGCTACACCACAATTTGTTTATCCACTTATCCATGGATGGACATTTGGTTTGTTTCTACCTTTTGGCTGTTGTGAATAATGCTGCTATAAATATGGGTATATGTGCACTGGTTTGAGTTCCTGTTTTCAGTTCAGCTCACGGGGTTGTTGTGAGAACTGGACACATGGTTACTACCTAGTCGGGGCATGGGGGCACCACTGATGCCTTTAATATTATTCTGAAGGTGTGCAAAGAGGGTCCTACTGGGGATCTGTCCCAGATCCAGAAGCCAGATCACACTTTCTCTCCATGACTGGTTTTTAGTCTCTGTTTCTCTTCATTCTCACTTACTGTCATGGATGGCAGAGAAAAACCAGAGCAAAATGAATAAAGTGGACAAGGTAGGGGAGATGTCATGGGAAATGAGAATGGGAGGTGTATGGCTGGGGACAGCCATTGGGAAAGTATCATGAAGCAAGGTCGAGGGTCAGGAAAGATGGTGGTGGTCCTGGGAAGGATCAAGACTCTGAGGTGGGTTTGGAGAATGAGAAGTGCATGTTGTCGACACCTGTTCCTGCTTCCATAGGGGTTGGGGTGGGGATGGGGCACATGCCACTGGCAGAATATGGTCAGGGCAAGGGAATGGCTCAGGCAAGGATGAGTAAGGCAGCAGGAGATGGCTAGATGAGTGAACTGGTGGTTTTGTCCGTGACTCAGGATTCTGGCTGTTAATGAGGGGAGAGTTAGTGCTGAAGCTGGGAATGAGCTCTGGGAATTGTCAGCGTGAGGTCGGGTGACAAAATAGTAATAAGCAAACACCAGTTATTAGAAAGCTAAAGCTGCCAGGAAGGGCATGGTCTTGGCTGCAGGTGTCCCTGTTGGATGAGAATTGGAACATGCTCCTTGTGTGTGCCTGGCAAGAACGGAAGCCTCTAAGCGCAGGGTGTGCCACCGTCTTGAGTTCCAGGGAAACTCTGCTTAGGTGCCAGAGGAAGCAGAGGAAGACTGTGTAGCTTTAGACAAAGCAAGTTTTTCCTAACGTGGAGTAAAGCAGCTGAGACCTAGATAGGTTTCCTTCTTGACCCGAGGTTCAAGAGAACTGAAAGGAATTGCTCCCATCTTCACCCACATACTGGGAATCTGGATACAGGGCAAGAAGGTGGGATCCTGTACGTTGGTTCAGTTGAGGCTGCAAGAAAGTGGCCATGTCAAGTGTGTGCATCCCTGAATTGTCTATTCTGGCCTCAGTTATTGGCTTGATGAGATTCCCTTTCCCAAAAGTCAAATAAGGAGTACCCTGTGTGGGAGACCTTTCAGGGTGTATAGGAGAACAACAGTCTTGGCATAGACGAGGTTGTGAATCTGCAGGTTGCTCTCTTTGATGAAAATAACTCCGTCCTAACGTAGCACTTAGGGGAAGTGCCAGAATTTGACGAGGGAGGGAGCCTTGAAGCCAGGGCGGAACCACATTCTAATACTATTTTTTTTTCTGCACATTGCATGCTGTCCTTTGCACATCCTTCAAGCCTCTTGCCTCTCATTCTTTTTATTTCACAACTCACAAGTAACTTCTAGAGCCTCCTGAGAGCACCCATGAGAATTAGTGTTTTTTGAAGCTGGAATGAAATTTAAAGATCATCTTACCCAATCCTCCCATTTAACAGAGGAGGAAACACAGGCTGTGAGATTCACTCACAGGGAGGTTACCAGGCAGATGGGGGTGAGGAGTAGGGGGAGTTGTGGGGTGGGGATTGAAGAGTCAGGACTATAACCCAGGTCTCCAGGCTCCCAGCCCAGTGCTCTTCCCACTGTTGTGCAAGCTTTGAGAGCTCATGTGTGGTTACAGGAGTTTGTACGTCCCTCGGGGACCACTCAGGAGACAGCACTTCACTGCACCCATCCTAAGAACCTTGTTAGGTGTTAGTGGACACTAACTTGTGAATCAAGGAGACCACGCCTATTACTAGTAAGAATCATTAAGGATCAAGTGCTGAAAATCTCATTCAAGACAGAAGTAACAAAATCAGAGGAGAACATTAAATGTCAGGGTCAAGGGAATATGGAAAATTCTACATAAAATAATGTGGCATATAAGGTTGGTTCAAAAAAGAGAGTATAGAGAAACTGGACTTCTTTTATGGATGGAGGAGGGCCTCAGAAAGACCACAGCATCTTGGGAAATGGTGATATATTTAAGATTATTGTCTGGGCTGGAGAAACCAGATGTCCTCAGGACTAGATAAGTAAGTTATAAATATGCCAGGCACACAGTTGGCATAGAGAAAAATGGGAAATTTTGGGAGGTTTCCTGACAGAGAAGGCTGTAGATTTCCTTCTCAGTGAGGCTGCTGTCACCCTGCCCAGCCAGAGGCAGTGGCAAGGCCTGGACTCTGCTAACATGCTATGGCTTCCCCTCAGATGGCAGGGACAGCGCGCCATGACCGAGAGATGGCAACCCAGGCCAAGAAAAAGCTCACCACGGCCACCGACCCCATTGAAAGACTCCGACTGCAGTGCCTGGCCAGGGGCTCTGCTGGGATCAAAGGACTTGGCAGGTAGGACTCAGCTACGGGTAGCAGGGAATGGAATGGGAAGGAACGACTCGGCGAGGTGAGGCTAATGTTGGCCACGTGGTCTTGGGCAAGTCATTTCCTCCTAGGGCTCAGTTCCTTATTTGTAAACTTTGGAGTGTAGAAGAGTTGATCTCCTCATAGTTTTTGGATCTTAGTCCCAGATTCAGCAAGACTCATATCTGCTACAAGACAGTGCAGCTCTGGGAAAATATGAGGTAAAGGGAGAAGCAGCATGTGCCCTGGCATGGAGATGCCTACCAGGACAATGAAAGGAACTCTCTCTGCAGCTGTGATAATAAAGTCCAGGGTGGAAGAGGGAGGAAGGAACAGCCATTTAGCCCTAATTGCAGAATTTGGAGTTTTGCTCTCAGGCAGTCATTTCTCCGTCACTTCGAGGGACACTGGTATTGCTTGTCAGATAACTGACAGCTCACTGCCAATGAGGTTCTATCAGCTGGGTAGCTCCTGTTCTCCCACCCTCTGTCCTCTGAGTGTGAATAGTTTTAAGGATTGAGAAACCCAAGGGGAAAGAAGATTGTGAGCCTCCTGAGGGCAGGTCCTGTGCATCATAACAAACTCCATCAAGAGCCTGCCATGGGCCAGGCATTGGACACATCTCAGGGACCCTTGGGTGAACAAGGCTTCTTAAGCCCCCATGGAGGACTAAGACTATGGAGTACATGAGTGATCTAAATGTATCTCAGTGGTGTGAGAAGTTGTATATTAGAGAGTATAGGATGCCAATGGGAGGGAAATCCAGCCTTGCACCCAGCTGATGTGAAAGGCTTCACTTCCAGCAAGGTACTGAGTGCCTGGGAGACAACTCTGAACAGTCCCAAGTCTCAGACTAAGCCCAGATCTGTCAGAAGGCCAGGCAGTGGGGATATGGACCCTGGTGGCCAGGCTGCCCCAGTCCAATGGGAAGACCAGTCCCCATGCCCTCAATATTGTGTCACTTCAACCTCTACTCTGTTCATCATGGGTCCACATCATTGTCCTTAGTGCAAACCCTTGAAGAATCCTCTCTTCCACTCTCTGGTTCACTCAGTGGAATCCCTCCTGCTGCCTGTGCTGTCTTCATCCCATACCCACACTGCACACTGTGTCTCTACCAGCCTTTCTACTGGGAACCAGTCTACGGTGAACAGACACCATTCCATCCTAGACCTTTTGCAGAATGTGCCATCTGCCTGCCTTACTGACTTTGGCCTTCTCTAAGTACCTCCTAACTCAAGTGGAAGCTGCCCCTTCTCCTCCACTCCTACCTTAGGATCAGTTGAAGACTAAATACTCTCCTTCAGTCTAACTGCAAATCCCAGGTCATATTCACCCCTTTGTTCATTTATTTCTTTCCCATAAATCCTGTCTTAGAAGGGCATCTCTTCAGGTTAGACTCTGCCATCTTCCCACCTGCACAACATTTAGCATTCTAATGGCTCCTGGCACCATCTTTCCACCCTGTCTGAGTCTTTACCCTGACCAAGATCAAGATGACTTTATCATTTATAACCTTGACACCTTCATTTTTTGACATGAAATTCTTATGGTTTTCAACAGTGTATGTTCTTTCTTAGTAATTTCCAATTGCCTTGTAAATGTAGATACTTCTCTAGTATCTAAATTTTCAAGATTCTTTTGCCAGTATCCTTAATTTATCAGACACTTTGGCTACTCCTGAGTTAGCACATCTCTACTCTGGCCCCTTGCCACATTCTTGGAATGATATCCGTTCTTGAGATACAAACTAATTTCACCATATATATATATACACACACACATATACGTGTGTATGTATGTGTGTATATATATAAAATCAGGAAAGATATAGCTAATTAGCCAACTAACTAGTGAATATCTCTGTGTGGTTGCCTTACAGAGTATCTAATCCAAACAAAACAGGAGTCTTTTTTTTTTTTTTTTTTTGCAAATACAGCTTCTTCTGCAGCCCCTGCTGTCTTCGTGGTATTACTACTCTTCCAGGTCCTTGGGTTGAAAACTTTAGAATTACCTTCATTATCCCACCATATTGACTCCTTTATTTTTATAATATCTTGAAATCTTTCTTTTTTAATTTTCATTCCAATTGCTCAAGTATAGACACTCAACATGTTTTCACTGGACTCTTACGATAGTATTCTTACTGGTTCCTTTGCTTCTAAGTTTTCAGTCCTCCAATTCATTCAACCCACTGTTGCTAGAGTTCTCTTAGTTCTCCTATTGATAAAGTTCTCATTATTTTGATAATGTCACTTCAAGTCAACCATTTAATGACTTTAAAAATGACTTGCTAGTAAAGTTCAAACTTTTTAGCATGTAAGGACATTTAAAAGTCTTTAGATTCTGATTACTTCAACTTTCCATCTTTTATAAAGATTATTCTTTAATTGCTGGGATACATGGGCAGAATGTGCAGGTTTGTTACATAGGTATACACATGCCATGGTGGTTTGCCACACCCATCAACCTGTCATCTACATTAGGTATTTCTCCTAATGCTATCCCTCCCCTAGTCCCCCACCCCTGATGTTCGTGTTCCCATGTGTGATGTTCCCCTCCCTGTGTCCATGTGATCTCATTGTTCAACTCCTACTTACAAGTGAGATCATGTGATGTTTGGTTTTCTGTTCCTGTATTACTTTGCTGAGAATGATGGTCTTTTAATTGGGGCATTTAGCCCATTTACATTTAAGGTTAATATGATTATGTGTGAATTTGATCCTGTCATTATGTTGCTAGCTGGTTATTTTGGCCATTAGTTGATGCAGTTTCTTCATAGTGTCGATGGTCTTTACAATTTGGTATGTTTTTGCAGTGGCTGGTACCAGTTTTTCCTATCCATGTTTAGTGCTTCTTCAGAAGTTCTTGTAAGGCAGGCCTAGTGGTGACAAAATCTCTCAGCGTTTGCTTGTCTGTAAAGGATTTTATTTCTCCTTCGCTTATGAAGCTTAGTTTGGCTGGATATGAAATTCTGGGTTGAAAATTCTTTTATTTAAGAATATTGAATATTGGCCCTCATTCTCTTCTGGCTTGTAGGGTTTCTGCAGAAAGATCCACTGTTAGTCTCATGGGCTTCCCATGGTGGGTAACCCAAACTTTCTCTCTGGCTGCCCTTAACATTTTTTCCTTCATTTGAACCTTGGTGAATCTGATGATTATGTGTCTTGGGATTGCTTTTCTTGAGGAGTTTCATTGTGGTGTTCTCTGTATTTCCTGATTTTGAATGTTGGCCTGTCTTGCTACATTGGGGAAGTTCTCCTGGATAATATCCTGAAGAGTGTTTTCCAGCTTGGTTCCATTCTCCCTGTCATTTTCAGGTACACCCATCAAATGTAGGTTTGGTCTTTTCACATAGTTCTATCTTTTTTGGAGGTTTTGTTCGTGATTTTTTATTCTTTTTTCTCTAATCTTATCTTCACGCTTTATTTCATTAAGTTGATCTTCAATCTCTTATATCCTTTCTTCCACTTGTTCGAATCAGCTATTGATAGTTGTGTATGCTTCACGAAGTTCTCATGCTGTGTTTCTCAGCTCCATCAGGTCATTTATGTTCTTCTCTAAACTGGTTATTCTAGTTAGTAATTCCTCTAACCTTTTTTCAAGGTTCTTAGCTTCCTTGCGTTAGGTTAGTACATACTCGGTTAGCTCAGAGGAGTTTGTTATTATCCACCTTCTGAAGCCTACTTCTGTCAATTTGTCAAACTCATTCTCCATCCAGTTTTGTTCCCTTGCTGGCAAGGATTTGTGATCCTTTGGAGGAGAAGAGACATTCTGGTTTTTGGAATTTTCAACCTTTTTGTGCTGATTTTTCCTCATCTTTGTGGATTTATCTACCTTTGGTCTTTGATGTTAGTGACCTTTGGATGGGGTTTTTGTGTAGACGTCATTTTTGTTGATGTTGGTGCTATTCCTTTCTGTTTGTTAGTTTTCCTTCTAACTCTGCTGCAGGTCTGCTGGAGTTTGCTGGAGGTCCACTCCAGACCCTGTTTGCCTGGGTATCCCCAGTGGAGGGTGCAGAACAGCAAATATTGCTCCCTGTTCCTTCCTCTGGAAGCTTCATCCCAGAAGGGCACTCACCAGATGCCAGCTAGAGCTCTCCTGTATGAGGTGTCTGTTTACCCCTGCTGGGAGGTGTCTCTCAGTCAGTATGCATAGGGGTCAGGGACCCATTTGAGGAGACAGTCTTTCCCTTAGCAGAGCTTGAGCACTGTGCTGGGAGATCTGCTGCTCTCTTCAGAGCCAGCAGGCAGGAACATTTAAGTCTACTGAAGCTGTGCCCACAGCCACCCCTTCCCCAGGTGCCCTGTCCCAGGGAGATGGGAGTTTTATCTATAAGTCCCTGACTGGGGCTGCTGCCTTTCTTTCAGAGATGTCCTGCCCAGAGAGGAGGAATCAAGAGGGGCAGTCTGGCTACAGTGGCTTTGCTGAGCTGCACTGGGCTCCACACAGTTCAAACTTCCTGGTGGCTTTGTTTACCCTATGAGGGGAAAACTGTCTACTCAAACCTCAGTAATGGTGGCCCCCCTCCCTTCACCAAGCTCGAGCATCCCAGATCAATTTCAGACTGCTGTGCTGGCAGCAAGAATTTCAAGCCAGCGGATCTTAGATTGCTGGGCTCTGTGGGGGTGGGATCCACTGAGCTAGACCACTTGGCTCAGTGGCTTTAGCACCCTTTCCAGGGGAGTGAATTGTTCTGTCTCGCTGGCCTTCCAGGGGCCACTGGGGTATGAAAAAAAAAAACTTCTGTAGCTTTTTTTTGGTGTCTCCCCAAGTGGCCGCCCAGTTTTGTGCTTGAAACCCAGGTCTCTGGGCATGTAGGCACCTGAGGGAATCTCTTGGTCTGTGGGTTGCAAAGACCATGGGAAAAGCATAGTATCTGGGCCAGAATGCACCATTCCTTATGGCATAATCCCTCACAGCTTCCCTTGGCTAGGGCAGGGAGTTCCCCAACCCTCTGTGCTTCCCGGGTGAGGTGATGCCCCACCCTGCTTCTGGTCACCCTCCATGGGCTGCACCCACTGTCTAACCAGTTTCAGTGAGATGAGCCTTGTACCTCAGTTGTAGATGAAGAAATCACCCGCCTTCTGCATTGATCTTGCTGGGAGCCACAGACCGGAGCTGTTCCTATTGGCCATCTTGCTCAGATCACCCAACTTTCTATCTTAATTTCGTTATTTCTTCCTTCAGAACTGTCTTCTAGCTTTCTGAGATGCCCCAAGAATACTCTAGAAATTGCCGTTGCTCTGAAATGCATCCTTTCTCCTTTCACTTAAAACCACTAATTATCCTTTTTAGTGTTTCTCTTTCAATAACTTCTTAAGACCAGAGACTGCATCTCGTTCACCTTTTTATTCCTCTTTACAGGGCTTAGTGCAAAGTTTCATGCATTATAAATTCCTAAGCAGTGAATTTTATTGAATAACACATGGTGGCTTAATAATACATAATTAATTTCAGATTTATTTATGTTTTACAAAGAAACTGATAAGTTCACTTTCTGTAGCACTTCTGTCTGTTCATTAATTAGTTATATGTGCTTATTGTTACTGGAACATTATTATTTCTAGGTCTTCTTGGCTGACAAAACAAAGAAATATGTGTGTGTATAGTAATCTGCATATAAACATTTTTTGTTTATTTGTTTATTTTTAAAAGACAGAGTCTTGCTCTGTCACCCAGGCTGGAGTGCAGTGGTGCGATCTTGGCTCACTGCAACCTCTGCCTCCCAGGTTCTAGTGATTCTCCTGCCTCAGCCTCCTGAGTATCTGGGATTATAGGAGCATGCCCATGCCTGGCTGATTTATTGTATTTTAGTAGAGATGGAGTTTCACTGTGTTGCCCAGGCTGGCCTCGAACTCCTCAGCTCAGGCATTCTATCTGCCTTGGCCTCCCAAAGTGCTAGGATTACAGGCATGAGCCACCAGAGCCACCATGCTTGGCCTAAATATTTTCATATGTAATGATTTATGTCTATATTAAGCTAAACATGAGTTCACACTGATGTCTCCAACTCTAATCCATGCCTCTTTTCCTATCTTATCTCTAAATTCTCACTTCCACTTTGAGAAACCTGGCTTCCATCTTTGTTATCCATTTACTTGATGGTTCAACTTCAGTATACATGTACATCAGTGTCAGAATTGTTAACCTGTATCCCTGTGGGAAACAACTTTATCAACTAGAGTACAGTAAATTGTGTGCAGTTCCTGTGTCCTTATAGACTCTACTCATTTTCAAAATGCTTAAAGCAGCACCTGTCTCTCTTATCCCTTTACCCCTTTTGGGGATGTTTTGTTCTTTCATAATACAGTGAGATTTTCTTGTCACAGTTTGCATTCCTTCCTGTGATTTTCTGACTCCCTAAATCATTTTTTTAAAAATTCATATGCATTAAGGTTTATGCCTTGTTTTGTAAAGTTCTATGGGTTTTAACAAATGCATAATGTCATGTATCCACCATCATAGTATTATAAAGGATAGTTTCATTGACCTAAAAATCCCATGTTTCACCAATTCAATTATTTCCTCTCCCTTTCATCTTTTTACTGTCTCCACAGTTTTGTCTTTTTCAGAATGTCATGTAATTAGAATTATACTTTGTGTATGTGCGTGTGTGTGTGTGTGTGTGTGTGGTGGGAAGAGGCTCTTTAGTTTTGGAAGGGAGGGTGCAGAGAAGAATTTAAGACTTTTGTATTTTTATTTGACGAAACCCTGAGTATGGATTTTTTTTTTAAAAAAAATCTTTACACTTACACCTGTTCTTTGTAAAATTCTTCTTAATTTTTGTGTGTATTTTCTTCAGAGTGTTTAGAATTATGGATGACGATAACAATCGAACTCTTGATTTTAAAGAATTTATGAAAGGGTTAAATGATTATGCTGTGGTAATGGAAAGGGAAGAGGTGGAAGAGCTTTTCCGGAGGTTTGATAAAGATGGAAATGGAACAATAGACTTCAATGAATTTCTTCTCACATTAAGAGTAAGTGGCCCCATTAATCAGTATATCTGGTGAGTTTGGCTTTCACGTGGTTTGGGTTGGCTACCTTGAGGTTTTGTTTTCACAAGTTGTTAGTACACTGTGGGGAGGGGGATGAGCAGAAGACTGTGAACAGACTTAAGAACTTTTTGGAGCAATCGTAGTGCTGCTTATTATATAATAGCACACAAATACTATTTCACATCATTGAGGGGAATAAGATATTTTGTCACATAGGATACCAAAAAATCTCATTTGCTTATGTATGTCTCTGCATGTATTCTTCTATTTTTGTAGCCTCCAATGTCCAGAGCCAGAAAAGAGGTAATCATGCAAGCTTTTAGAAAGTTAGACAAGACTGGAGATGGCGTTATAACAATCGAAGACCTTCGTGAGGTGTATAATGCAAAACACCATCCAAAGTACCAGAATGGGGAATGGAGTGAGGAACAAGTATTTAGGAAATTTCTGGATAACTTTGATTCACCCTATGACAAAGACGGATTGGTAAGTAAAACAGTCTAATCCAGGGGAAATTTCTTCAATTTGAAATTGTAAGTGGGAAATAGGTTCAAACCCTATTCAAACCCTATATATTAACACGTGGATATATATTTGTAGTAAATAGAAGTAAACTATTTCCCTAGGAACCATCCAGAAACTTCCCCGTTGCCAGGGGAAACTTTCATGTTACTTCAGTTGAAAACTAATATATGTATGTGCACGCACACACTCATAGACATATATTGACATATATTGGTAAGGGATCCACATAAATGATGACCTGTCATCTGGGGAATGTGATGTTTTGATTAAACATGCCATTTTATGGTTATTATATTTACCATACTCAGCTAGTTGCATTCCAATGAACTATAATAAAACATTTAACTTTGAAATTAGATCGTAATTTAATTTTGGGAAACAGATTTACAAGGCTTTTCAGGATGTTTTAGTGCCTTCACACTCATCCTTATGAGCCTCATTTGTCATCACACTTTGTTATGTGGAAATGCCATTTGAAGGTAGTTTTCGGTAAAGGGGATGCCAAATAACAGAATTTACTCTGATTTATTCTTTAGTGTGCTTTGAGATTAACTTACATTTCTAAACTGCACTGAATTTGAAAACAAAATCAACCGCCCCATCTCCATTAACTTTTATCTTCAAGTTACAAATGCATAGCTT
Organism: Mandrillus leucophaeus; assembly: GCF_000951045.1. Lineage (NCBI taxonomy): Eukaryota > Metazoa > Chordata > Mammalia > Primates > Cercopithecidae > Mandrillus > Mandrillus leucophaeus. Next base: position 1,415,646 of record NW_012107408.1, read on the forward strand.
GGTAGGGTAAGGAATTATATAGCTCCATGACTGTGTCTAGGCTGAAATGAAAATGTCATCTGTCCTTTATCAACAGCCATAAATGGACTTTTTAGGAAAAAAAAAAACAAAAAACGACCAGAGCCAGTTCTGTTCTTAGGTGACCTAAGGATTTTTGTGATAAGGAAAGAGGGTTATCCCCTGGATAACAGTCAGCAGCAGCACAATCCCAGAGTTCATTGTCTCTTAAGCCCTTTACAGCACAGGAAAAGATTAGTGGCCCAGTGGACAAGAAGACGGTGGTTAAGGAAAGAAGAAATAAACCTTCCTCTTCTGAAGGGAATGTCCTCCAACTTTTTAAATGAAACTTTGTGATGAGTCTCATTAGCAAGGGGTGGGAGATAGGAAGGTGACCTTTCTGTCCTTCCTGCTGCCATTTCCCAGTCAGGGATGGAGATATACCCTCTATTTCAGGCTGAGGATTGTGGAGGCAGGTTTACAAAAGGGCCGAAATTCAATAGGGCAGCCAAAATCTTAGGGACAGAAATAAAAACTATATGTTTTCTTCCAGTATTGCTGGCCTTGATCAGTGAGATGTCAGTGGAAAAATAGCCAACTGCCATTTCCCCAAATTAGCCCACCCCTTTGTGGATCCCAGAGTGTGTCTGCTTCCTCTCTGCAGGTGGTTCCTTCTCATTGCCAGGGGAAACCTCAGCTACCCTTTTCTCAACAAAAGTCAAAATCGCCAGTTGTGATTCGGCTGATTCAAGTCTGCACACAACCCTTTTTGATATTTATCTTAAAAAGCCACATTAAGCTCTCAAAAGCTCATAAAGGTTATTGAGGTTTTTAGCAGTTATAGCACTTGATGTCATCTGAATGCTACAGACCCTGTATTGATACCCAACTCTGGCTGTTCATAATCATCACCAAGAGGGTTTATTAATAATGTAGATTGCTAGCTGTACTGCAGAACCACAGAATCTGATTTTTTGGAGGGTGGAGTCCAAGGCTTCACATTTTAATGTGTATCAGATGACTCTTACACTCATGCATATTTGTGATCCTTAGCTCTAAAAGGTTCAGAAATGACTGTTTTAAAATTACTAAATATAATATGCACATGATACCATTTAGCATAATAATGAATCTGGGCAACATTTTTGAGCACATATCAACTGGGCATTTGCTAACGGCTTACCAGGGATACCTCATTTAATAGACATAATAAAAGTTTTCTGAGAAGTGATGTGTAATTCAAACTTTTGCACACTGAATTGTATTTTAAATGCACAAGAAATTGTTGATGTAGAGGAACTCCATGGTAAAGTCTTTTATGAGGAGAATAATTAGCTTCTAATTTACCTCTTGCAAGTTGAATTATTTTGCATATGAAGATTTTTTGTGTTGAAGCATAGCTCTACTTGAAGCCAGTGTGCTCATTTATGGTTAAAAACATCCCATATAAGGCAAAATTTAAAATAATGCAAAAAATTCAGCATAGCTCCTAGTTAAGGATATTGTTTAAACTTGATAATCTAGGCTAAACTCTCAAATACCCAAAAAGGTGCTGGAGTTTGCAGCAGTCATGGAATTTGATGTCATAAATCTTGCACTAATACCCTACTGGACTCCCATAGCAGCTGGAAGCCATTTGGATGGAGGTGTGAAGCAATCAGATAACCTGTGAAACAAACTTTCCTTACCCCTTTTCTATCACTAAACCCCACTCCAATTTGGTGAGACATTTACTTCTTATTTTTTAATATCTAAGTTTTGAATTCTTCATGTGTATATATGACTTTATAATCACCATATTTTTAAAAAGCCTCTTAGGACTTAAGCCCTTCAGGGAATATCAGTCTATTACCTCATCCATCTCATAAAAAATTTTTAAATAATTAAAAAGATGTTAGGTCTATTACTGAGTGTATGTATTAATAGTAACCTAGATTTGTTTTAGGATTTTTCTGATGAATTTAGAGCTGAGGAAAAGGGATTGTATTGTGACTTCCATTATCCCCATCTGGGACCTTCCCCTGTATATATGATATATACCTTGTCACATAAATGTAGCCTAGTCAAGAGGCCTGCTAAAAGTAAGAGTGCCCAGTCTCTCATTTTTTCTAATATCAACTAAAATGAATAAGGATAGTAATTATTGCTAACCAGCAATTTACTGTGATGAGGGCAAATTTACGGGAGATTAGAGAATTTGCAATTCAGGCCATTCCCAATATAAGTTGAGTCTCAGAAAACAAGCAAACACCTAGCTAAGAGTAACTGATGGCTTTTTCTGAAATGATCAAATACATTAGCTCTGACCTCTGGCTTGACATCATCTGACTTCCAAGTGAGATTTAATGCTTCCTTTATCTTTTGCTCATCTTGGATTCCTTCTCCATTCTCCATCAGAGCCAGCTCAACTCAGGTCACCCCATCCCATTGGGGGAGTTTGGGATGGAAGCATGGGGGTTTCGATACCAGTCTCAATCATGTATTGGTGTTTCAGTTAGGGTTTGCTTTCAATCCAAGAAATAGGAAATCTTATTAAACATTGGAATACACAAAGTAGGTTTTTTTTTAATTCTACTTGATGTTCTCGCTTAAGTGGCTTAAAGAGAACACAGCTGAGGTCTTTGTGATTTTCCTGGCCCTTCCTTCATGATCTCAAGATGGTTGCCTAACTTTAGCCAGCACATCTGAGTTTCAGGCAGCAGGACAAAGGAGGGAGAAGGAGGGAATGAGAAAGGGCTAGAGCCTGCATAAGGAAAGCAAAAGCTTCCCTAGAAATTCATGTCAGATTTCTGTTGTATCTTATTGGTGAGAACTCTATCACTTGGCCATCCCAAACTGCAGCTGCAGGGGAGTCTGGGAAAGTGAGTTTTGAGTCCTTCAACTTTCATGGGAGAGAAAAGCTAGGGACCAGGAGTATTACAGTGGATTTGGAGGGAGTCTCACTCAATGGCTGTCACCCCTGGTCGACCAATAGACAATAGAAACAACAAAGTAAAAATATTAGGAGTTTGGTAATTTTAATTAAAAAATAATTAGCTGTAAAAATGTTCCTCAAACTGTCACAGTAAAGTGCACAGTCAAAATGGCTCAGGGTCTCGTGTATAACGCTTATACTTTACTTGCTATTTGCTGTTAAAATGATCCACTTACTTTGTTGGAGTATTTCACCCCTGCGGCCTTTTTGAGGACTAAGACTTTGTCTTAATTATCTTTGATATTCCCTGTTAAATTATTGTAGTGTGCACAACAATTAACTGGGATGTTTAGATTTTTAAGTAGTAAATTCCGCAACCACTTGCTTCCGAGATTCTGATTTAGCAGGTCCATGTAGGGTAGAGCCTGGGGACCTAGGCTTATGACAGGCACCCCAGGTGGTCCTGATGTAGGTGGTATGGATCCACACTGATAAACATTTCCCTGGAACCTCACAGAACATGAGAAAGATAGAGAGAGGGCAATAATGATGTGTGAAACGAAATGTAATCCCTTAATGAGGGAATTGAAAACAGAGGCTGAGGAATCCAAAGGAGGAGAGGAATAAAGAAGTTCAAGAAAGGGGGACGCAAATGGTATCCTAATTTTGACAGAGGCTGTATGCATGTATTGTAGATGTGTATTTACAGTTCAACTATGAGTTGAGTTCAAATGCCTTTCTTTCTACTGCCCTTCCTTATGTTTTTAGTGGGAAGGGGTGGTATGAGAGAGAATTATGGATCCTGTGACTTTTCTTTCTGTTCACTTATAATTTCAGCAAATAGGAGAAGGGGTTCAGTCGTCTCTTATGATTCCTGGAAGGCATAAGTATATCCCCAACTCATCATGTCAACCGACATGGTTAGAGTGTACATATTATCTAGACCTGCCAAAAATAAGACTAATAACTGTTTTTTCTTCTTCTCCAAAGGAAAGTAATATAAAATCCCAGCATAGATAAACACATTAGTCGATATTTCAAAGAGATGGTCATGGGTGTAGAGTGGAGAGAAGCCAGGATGGGCGGGAGGCATGAAGCAGGGGTAAGCTTTTTAGTCACCCTGGGCCTTGAATGAGTTATTTATGTGTTAGAAAAGCTTGCAACCCAGGAGTGTTTAACTAGAAATCTGTTTCTTCACCCACAGAAGAGAACTCCATTTCTGGAAAGGAAAACATCACTTATCCTGACACAAGGACGTGAAATGTTATTTCTGACGTGTCACAGAAAGACAGAAATAACTACAGTTGCAGAGCACTTCCTTCTTACTCTGAGTTTCAGTCTCCCTTATCTGAACTGAGGGCTCCCACCCTTAGAGAAAAGATGACAACCTGTGTCACTTTCCATTTAGGTTGGCTTAGAAACTTTCAAGACTTTCTTTCTCTCTTCCTAGGTGCTGTTCTCACACCATCCTCAACTTCACTTGTTCTTTTGTTTTAGATCATTTCCTCAGCCATGATCACACACACAAAGAAATCCTCTATTTCCCTTCTATTTACAGGTGCACAAGGTGGGCCCCCATTGACAGAGTGAGAAGCAAAGTTTTGTTTTTGTTTCTAACTTTTCCACTGCAGGTGACCCCCGAAGAGTTCATGAACTACTATGCAGGCGTGAGCGCATCCATTGACACTGATGTGTACTTCATCGTCATGATGAGAACCGCCTGGAAGCTTTAAGCATGTGACCTGGGGACCAGGCCTTGGGACAGCCATGTGGTTCCAAATGACTAAACCTCATTTCAAAAACCAGAATCATATTTGATTTCACACTCATCCTAATGTTTTTTTCTGTGTCAAAATACTGCATTTTCTGGGGCCAAAACCAGGCAGAAATAAAAGACATCGAGTAGCCAACTGCGAGCTTGCCTTCCCTGAGACTGTTTCCTTTGCTCTAAAATAGAACTTAAATAAAATGAGCTCTGTAAATCTCCTAGTGCTGTGCTGATACATGCAGGTGCCTAATCAACTTTAGGTTTTATCCCTTGGCTATTAATGAAAGCTTGAGTATTTTAATTAAAACACTCACCCATGGACCCATAGTTTTTTTTTTTTTTTACCTCTTTTGAAATGATCCGTTTCTAGGTGAGATGACAATTTATCTCTTTTTATGACTGATTGAAAGTCTTTAAGTGTTTCAGTGTCATTTGGGGACCAGAAGAAGACCACGTGTTAGCCTCAATTTCTACAAGAAAATCTTGAGTTTCACTGCCTAGGGTTTAGGGAAGCCACAGTTTGACAAATAGATTTAAAATGATTTATTTAAATAGTCATTTTAAAGACTAGTGTGAGAGAGGAGGCCATTTCTTTGAGCAGTAGATCCACGACTGTTCACAGTACTCCTGTGGCTAAAGTTTTGAAACTGGACTGGGCGCCCAGATTTTATGTGGGACATCTTGCCCTGTGTGTGGGCAGGCTATCCCAGAAAGCCTTCACCTGGTGGAATGTTTACCTCTTCTCTCTCTGCTTTCTGCCAATTATGTTGAAATTCCCACCAGCGAGGGCTGGGTGCAGTGGCTCATGTCTGCAATCCCAGCACTTTGGGAGGCTGAGGCGAGTAGATCACCTGAGGTCAGGAATTCGAGGCCAGCCTGTGCAACATGGTGAAAACACTGTCTCTACTAAAAATAAAAAAAATTAGCTGGGCTTGGTGGCACATGCCTGTAACCCCAGCCACTCCAGAGGCTGAGACATGAGAATTGCTTGAACCCGGGAGGCAAGAGCTGCAGTGAACTGAGATCATGCCAATGCACTCCAACCTAGAGCAAGACTCTGTCTCAAAAACAAAAAACAAAAAACAAACAAAAAAAATTCCCACTAGCAAAAGGAGATTGGGTGTGACACAGACTAGGATCACAATAATATTCCAAAGCAGGTTTTCCATCTTGATGCTTCACGGCTTAACGCCTCCTCCTCCCAGCATTAAGCTTTGGCTTCATATCGTTAATGTGTAGGACTCTGCCCATGAAAGGCTACTAGAAGCAAAGACAGCCCAGAGGCTGGAAATAGATAAGGAAACTACAGCTCTCCTTCTGTGTATTCTGTATCTGGGGCCAGAGATAAAAGCACAGTGACCGGTCTCTGGTTATGGTGCTAGAGACAATGTCCACCCACCTTACTGCTAGGTGAAATATCTCCTTTTGCCTCTGTCCTTAGCCGTACTCATCCCCCAGTTTGGAGACATAGACTGGGTTAATAGTGCTCTTTAAGATCTTATATATTTAATTGGCTCTGGATTCAGGGTTTGAACACACTTGCCATATTTTGTATCAATTCACTGTTTAGGTTTTATTTCATAGGCTTGGAAGTTGAGATTCGGATATGTATTGATTTAAAACATGTGAAAACCAGTGCTGCTACATAAGCATTATAGCAGTTATTAAATAACTTGCTGAGATGCTCAACTTTTTCTTGAGGATGGGTGCATCCCTGTATTACCAGAAACTAGTTTTTTTTTTTTTTCTTGATTGCACAAGTCTGATTTTGTATTGGATTTATTATCTCTGCTCATAGAGAGATTGGTTGGGCCAAAGATATCAAGTGTTATGAAGAAATGTGTAGAATTATGGAGAAAAGCAGAAGAAATGGTGAAGAAATGTATAGAAAAAAAATCCATGTATTTTTGCAGCCTGCACCTTGCAGATTGTGGCTAAGGAGAGGTCCCCTGTTTCCTGGGGATGGTGGGTTTCAAGCCTTTTGCTCTAGAAAGATTCTTGTCTTTGATTCTGGGTATGACTCATGCCTCAGCTTAACTGGGGCTATAGAGTGAGCATGTGATTCTGAGCAAGGACTAGGTTGCAGCTATCAGCTTAGCCTTCTCCGGTGATACTTTGCTTCCTGTCTAATGGGGGCACAGGGCACAGCTATCCAATTTCAGATAACCCCTACCTCATAGTGTATTTGGTCACATTTAGTTGCTTCTCTTCTAGCGCTTTGGGTTCTGGGCCCATGAGCAAGGTTCCACCAAGGCCCTTTCACCCTCTGGAAACAAGGTCTGCTAATAACCTAATGGTCAAGGGTCACTGCACTCCAATTCTCATTCTCCTCTGTGGCTTCTGGCACAGTCAGGAATTGTGCATTATTTAGCTCTACTCCTAGTAGAAGTGGGAGGAACATAGAAGAGACATTTAAAGAAATCATTTGCTAACATTCTTCTGGATATATTTTTGGTTATTTAACTTACAGATTTTAAAGCTTACTCTGTTTACAATTTTAAAAATAAGCCCTTAGTTCAGAAGATAAAACACAATAAAAAATTGTCAAAACATCCCCCAGGAAAATCTCACCTGTTGGAGCTGGTCCTCAGATGGAAAATTAAACAAGCCAAAGAAAAGAGAATGAAATTAGCGACTTTTTATGAGACAAGAATGATGTATGCAAACATTCTGAGAATGAGAGTTTGTCAGAACAAGCCACCCATAGCCATACTGAATTTGGATTTCTAACTCTAACAAAGGCAAACGCATGCAACAATGGCCAGAGACTGACTCTCTGCTGCTGTGCACATCGTACCTGGATTCCATTCACAGTGCAAATGAGAAACCCAGAATGTACAAGCTGTGCAAGCTAAAGTGTAGACTGAGGCAGAATTCTTTCTGCTGGTCTGTGGGACTGGTTTTCACAGTGATATAAACTGTGATAGGATCTTCTGAGGCACAGATGGCACTTTGGAGGACCATGTACTTGTTCTGTACGGTTTGGCAGCAGTCATGGAGTCACATTTCATACCCTAATCATGCTTTTCAAAGGCAGAGCTGGGTGTTCTCCAAGTAGGCTGCAGATTGACTTGGCATACATCATGGCTTGCAGGGGGAAATACATCCCATCAATAAATACTTTTTGAGATACATGCTTTTTTCTAGGCTGTGGGGACAGAGCAGTGAACTAGAATAATTGCAAGCAAAACCACTGGCTTTCAAACCAAACTAACAACCCACAGTTGTTAAGAGATCAAAGAGGGTAGAGAGGGAAGAGAAGAACAGGCAACCAAATTCCCCTCCCAGAATCTCATTCAGCCTCTGAAGCCAGTACAGTTGGAGCCCTTTCTATGGCACTGTGTTGGGGAGTGATGTAATCAATTTCATGAACATAGACAGCCTATCAAGACAACGCAAGGAAAATCCCTCTCTATATTTGGAGGCAGATAATTGTCTTGGCTCTTTAATTCTCTTGGCCAAAGTAGATTGTCTCACTGAGCCATGAGAGTACAAGTAGGTAATAATTCCACTCTCACTAAACTACCTGCAGATCCAGTCTATGTTGAAGTTTAATCAAATGGAGAGAGAGAATTTACCAGATGTATTCATAGATGGTGTGTGGGGGCCTTTCTACCTCTGCTTCCTGCAATTCTATTAACCTTCTCTGAGTAGTATACCTTTTTTGGATTTACGCATATCTATTTTGTTATTGTTTTTATTTATTATTTTTTTGATATGGAGTCTCGCTCTGTCGCCCAGGCTGGAGTGCAGTGGTGCCATCTTGGCTCACTGCAACTTCCATCTCCCAGGTTCAAACGATTCTCCTGTCTCAGCCTCCAAGTAACTGGGATTGCAGGTACCTGCCACTACACCTAGATAATTTTTTTGTATTTTTAGGAAACAGGATTTCACCATGTTGGCCAGGCCAGTCTCAAATTCCTGACCTCAGGTGATCTGCCCGCCTCAGCCTCCCAAAGTGTTGGATTACAGGCGCGAGTCATCACTCCCGACCATGCGTATCTATTTTGAATACAGATATGAAGAACCTCATATTTTCCAATTTTCCAAATTGGTCAACAAACTTGCTTTCCTGGAGATTATTGATTGTTCTTTTAAATTAAGATCCTGTTGAATGAAGCAGCAAAGTTTTAAATCCTAGAAATGCTTATGACTCAAAGAAAAAACAACGGCATCAGGGGTCTGACAGATCGCCATATAATGTTGTTGAGTTTCGTGTAACTGATCCTTTTGAAAGCCAATATTTCTCAGCATGATTTTACTCCTCCAAGTCACTTACACGAAAACTATGTAACTTTGATAGAGGTAACTGGTTCTTTTATTCTGAAAAAATTAAACCCACCTAGTTAACCCCTAAAATTATATATTCTAAAACAGATGATGGGTGAGATCTGTTGAAAGAAACAAACAAATGATTGATGGGGTTCTGAGAACATTGCTGTGTGAGAAGAATTCTTTTTGCCATTTCAGCTGGTGTGGTGAGAGGTTGTGGTGAAACAGCTCTTCCTCTCTGAGAATAGCATGACCTTCTTGTTTAATTCTCACACCTGCCTCGCCAAAGCCATATCTTTTCCCCTGAGCAAAGTATAGTGGAAGAACCTCTTCAGGAGTGAAACTCACTGAAAATACGAGCAGTCAACCAGTAAACAAGGTTTTAACACGGACCTTGCAATGACCAGAAAGGTAGAGTTCATCAGGGGAAAAAAAGTCTCAACACGTAATGGCCTTTTAAAAAAATTTTGTATTAGATTCTTCTTTTGATTCTTCCTAATGGAATTTATTTATTGTTTCTCTGGGATATTTCAAAAATCCTAGCAGCCACTGAACATTGTTGATGCCATGTGAGTTTCACAAAAGTCCCCGTGAGCACCACAGGCTTCCAGCTCCGTCTCCTGACACTAGAAGTGTGACACTCAGCTCAAAAACTCCAAGGATCACATCCAGCTTTACATTATGCCACCATTTAACTGTTACTCATTTCCAATTTTGTCCTGCTCCAGACCCTGTAATAAATGTACCAGGGACCTTGTGACTCAGAGCTCAAGCACTTTAAATTTGAAGAAAGAACTGAATATATAGTAGTTTATTATCCTGTACTCAAAGACTTGAGTAATTTTTTCTTTTCTGACCTGAATACTTGGCATTCAGAACCTGCTGTTGACTTGGGAACATCTTGATCTTAAGCTTGAAAGGTTTGAGTTGCTGAACTCCTGGAAACACTTAGGCGACATGTGGAACTAATGACAATCCGCAACCCTAGAGAGACTTAGAACAGGATGAGGACCTGGAATTGAGAGAAAATGACAAATGCAGGAGGGACTTGCTCCTTCCAGTTACAGTGAGTCTCAGAGTACTTCCTGGTGATGGGATAAAGTGCTACACAATCGGAGGTTATTATCAAACGTTAGCCATTACCTTACTAACCGGCTCGCTCCTTTTGTTTCCAAGGGAACTGGGAAATAATGTACCATTCCACAAATGTCATACTTAGTTATGCTTAAAATCTCATTTAGCAATATTACTCAAAATCCGTTTATTTAAGTTTATTATTGAAGTGGCTAAGTGTGTTTAGCAAATCACTGTGAATTCAGCCTCTACTAATTGAGGTCATTTAGACAGGGTTTGAGTGGAAGTTTACTCCTATTTTATCTGTACCAGAAAAAAGAGAGAATGGAGGTTGTTAAGCAAGTCAGCAATGCAAAGACTATAAGGGCTGTGCCTACATAGGCCAAGTACCTGTAAAACATATATACATTCATATAAATATATTTCCATATATTCATATATGTTTTACAAGTACTTGGAGCTATCTATTTGCATATAAATATACTTAGTATGCTAGTCATAAAATGTTTTCACATATCTTTTAAAATAGTCCTAGGTTAATTGTTAATTGGTAACAGTTTATTGGACAACTATAGCTCAAGCTGTTTTCTAGATAGTGAAATGTTTCTATTATTTAAATCCTGTCTTGATAATATTTTTAAATAGAAATTGAATAGACATTGGAGCTGAAAACAACATTCTGCTTTATAAGAAAAAATTTTCATGGTATTTATGGTGTAAATTTTTATATATTTTATTTGAAAAGCTACAGGTGTTCCTAGTGGTAAGCTATACATGCATTGAAAGCAAGAACTTGGCTTAATAGCAAGAGCTGAAATATCATTTCTAGTGATGAAAAATCGAGCAGTTCTTGAGTTACAAAGTTAGATATGATTTAATTTATAATACCAGCTTTGTCATTTTTTTACATTATCAGACTGCACTTTGCCATTAACTTGGTTCTAATTTAATATCATCTCTTCAATTTAAGGTTTGAAGCATTAGCAACTATTGTAACAAAAGACTACATCTGGTTGCGTGCAGTGGCTCGTGCATACAATCCCCCCACTTTGGGAGGCCCAGGTGGGTGGATCACTTGAGGTCAGGAGTTCAAGACCAGCCTGATCAGTGAAACCCCGTCTCTACTAAAAATACAAAATTAGCTGGACGTGTTGGTGCATCCTTGTAATCCCAGCTACTTGGGAGGCTGAGAGGCAGGATTGAACCCAGGAGGCACAGATTGCAGTGAGCCAAGATCGCGCCATTGCACTTCAGCCTAGGCAACAAGAGCGAAACTCCATCTCAAAACAGCAACAACAAAAACCCCCAAAACACATCTAGTTCTGTATTTCAGTTTTTTTTTTTTTTAATTTATTTTTTACTTTTGTTATTTCCATAGGTCTTTAGGGAACAGGTGGCGTTTGGTTACATGAGTAGATTATTTAGTTGTGATTTGTGAGATTTGGGTGCACTCATCACCCGAGCAGTCTATACTGTACCCAATTTGTACTCTTTTATCCCTCACCTCCCTCCCACCTTTTTTCCTGAGTCCCCAAAGTCCACTGTATCATTCTTATGTCTTTGCATCCTCATAGCTTAGCTCCCACTTATGAGTGAGAACATATGATGTTTGGTTTTCCATTTCTGAGTTACTTCACTTGGAATAATGGTCTCCAATTCCACCCAGGTTGCTGTGAATGCCATAATTTCATTCCCTTTTATGGCTGAATAGTATTCTGTGGGGTGTGTGTGTGTGTGTGTGTGTGTGTGTGTGTCCTTTATCCACTCATTAATCGATGGGCATTTGGGCTGGTTCCATATTTTTGCAGTTGTGAATTGTGCTGCTATAAACATGTGTGTGCATGTGTCTTTTTTGTATAATGACTTCTTTCCTCTGGGTAGATACCCAGTAGTGGGATTGCTGGATCAAATGGTAATTCTACTTTCAGTTCTTTAAGGAATTTCCATAGTGTTTTCCATAGTGGTTGTACTAGTTTACATTCCCACTAGCAGTGTGAAAATGTGCCCCTTTCACTGCATCCCCGCCAACATCTATTTTTTTTTTTTTTATGGCTATTCTTGCAGGAGTAAGGTGGTGTGTCATTGTGGTTTTGATTTGTATTTCAGTTTTAAAGTGTTTCCAAAAAAATATTTCTTCTTATTAGCAAACACGTAACATATCATGCTTCTTTAAAAGTATTATACTTCCTTGACAGTGCTTTTGGATCATTTAAAAACGTTATTTGTGTGATATTTCAGTTACAGGTGATGACAGTTCTTCTTTGAAAATCATTCAGCCCTGTTCACATTCGCTCATGAGTTCACACTCGCTCATGTTCTTAAAAGAGCAAAACATAATTACTCATAAAACTATTATTTTGACAGCCAAGAATGAAAGTTTGAACACTTGATGTTAATATTACTTTCTTGCAGGGATGAACTACTTCCATCTAGCAGACCGAGCAAGTTTCCAGAATGCCCAGTCTTTGAGTGGTGCTTCTAGGACTGTAGGAATAGTATGACTGTATATGCTGGTATTAAGGAATTGGGGAGGTTAAGAGGGAGGAGAGAGACATGGAATTTAGAGGCTGATTCCTACTCTTTGCATCTTTGCTCTTAACTTCATTGCCCAGCATAGGAAGCACAAGTCCAACCATAAAATGTTAACATGCATCCTGGCCAAATTGAGAAGTGGGTAGAGTTGACCTTCCAGTGCCTCCTATAGGGCTAGTACCTCTGTACTCTGCCACTGAATGTCAGGCATCATGTACTTCTGGGTGCACAAGGATACTGGGAAGTGCTCATTCTCTAGTTCTATTCCTACCTGTGTGTTTTGTGTAGACTCCCTTTCACTAAAGCACTTTTTATCTGTTCATTTATGCTGTAAATTTCTACACCCTAAAATGCTATTAATAGTCATGAGAGTGGTTATACAATGTCCATTCTAGAGCACTGCTATCCCACAGAACTTTCTAAAATGGTGGAATTGTTCTATATCTGTGCTCTCCAATATGACAGCCACTAGCCACATATGGCTAGCGCAACTGAGAAGCTGAATTTTTCATTATATTTTATGAATACATTCATATTCATATTCATTTTATGAATTTATATTTCATAAAATATAAATATGTTCATAATATCAATTATAAAATATACTAATATTTAAATTTAATAAATAATTATTAATTTGATAATCATTAAATAAATAATTTAATTAACATATTAATTAGTATGTTAATATTAATATAAATTATATTTTATAGTCTATATTATGAATATATTCATAAAACATATATTATAAAATATATATTGGTAAATATGTATATTTTAATCAGTGTAAATTTAAATAGCCACATGCGGCTAGTGGCTACCATATTGGATAGTACAGTAGAGATCTAGAAATCTTATCTTAATATACAAAGTGATGGCCATGAGGGAACTGTATGTGGCCAGTGAGCAGGTGAACCTTTGGCTACCCTTGCACATGTGCCTTCTCAGTGAGCCATCTCCGCAGGGACAGGCAAGCCAGGCTCTCCTTGCCTGACTCGAACCTGCTTGATTGACAGTGGCAAATGACACCCAATAGAAGATATCTTGGAGAATGTAAAATGCTCTGCTATGACTCACATATTTTGACACCATTTCCTTCTTTCTTTTCTTGCCTTTTTCTTTTCTTCAGGTTTCAAAAGAAGACTTTTTGAATTATTATGCAGGTGTCAGTGCTTCTGTTGACACCGATGCCTATTTCATTTTGATGATGACAAAATCTTGGAGATTATAACTTTTACCTATTAATTCTTTTGGAAATCAGGGACTCCCAGAGCAGAATGAGTTTGAAAGAATTCCAAGCTATGGATTTGGATCAGGTGTAAACTAAATTTCCTAAAAGATCTGGAATTTTAAAAGCAATAAATAGATCTTTGATCATCTTAATTATCTGGAATGTGTTCATTTTTATAAATGCCTGAGATTATATTTTTAAGTCATGAAGGAAGGAAGAAGGGAGAAAGGAAGGAGAGAGAAAGGAAGGAAGAAAACCATGAAGTGATATTGGGAAGTGGCTCCTAGGTAAAACAATCTGCTTGTTGTTATGGATGTTCCTCTTTTAGGTATAAATGTAGCTGCTTCCTCACACCTTCACTTTACAGTCTTGGAACTCCATAGCAGAAGGTGATAATACAGGGATTAGAGAAACCCCTAACTATGTAAAATGTCCTGAACTTATTTATTTTAATCTTGGTGAATACAAATAAAAGAACATTTATTTTATTCTGAAATGTATGAGTCTTTTTCGACTTTCAGATTTTAATGCAAATTTCCACATGTGCTTAAACAGGGGACATAAGTGCCTCTGGTAGGAAAAGGAAGGTGAGTTCAGCTGGCCCACTTGGTTGAAGGCTGAGCTTTCATGGAGTGATCTCACTTACTGGGTCAACCTATGAGGAGGAAAGAGAGTGCAAGGGAAAAAGGAAGTGCCTATTGCAAACTTCAGAGGCTTTTTGGAGCTTTAGGTTAGATTGGAGAGGAGGACTTTAAGCCTGTTTTGGGGAATTCATCTTTTTGAACCCACTTTTAGGCTCCTTCGCCAGACAGGTGATGTCAGGTTTTTTTGACTGATTTCTCTCCTCCATTAACGGCTTCTTAGGTAACAAAAGCAGCTCTAAGTTGATTGCACACACCTATAAACCCTTCACCTTGGAAAAGGGGTAGAAGTGTAGGAAAAGGGTTGGAAGGGGAAACCTGTGCTTCTCAGGCTTTAATGAGCACATACATCACCTGGGAGTCTTGTTACCCTGCCCATTGTTTTTTAGAAGTCTGGGTGGGGGACTGAACTTTTGCCTCTAAGAAACTTATTTTTTTATTTTTATTTTTTTGAGATGTAGTCTCACTTTGTCACCCAGGCTGGAGTGCAGTGATGCGATCTCCACTCACTGCAAGCTCTGCCTCCTGGGTTCACACCATTCTCCTGCCTCAGCCTCCCAAATAGCTGGGACTACAGGTGGCCACCACCATACCTGGCTAATTTTTTTTTGTATATTTAGTAGAAATGGGGTTTCACCGTGTTAGCCAGGATAGTCTCGATCTCCTGACCTTGTGATCCACCTGCCTCTGCCTCTCAAAGTGCTGGGATTACAGACGTGAGTCACCATGCCCGGCCAACCTCTAACAAACTTCTCTATGATGTTGATGCCTCTGGTCTTCAGAAAACACTTTTGAGTAGCGAGGGGTACACTGTATATTCCCAATGTGTTTTTCTTATTATTTGCCCACCTTTGGTTGGCCATAATAGTTTGTGCTTTTTGACTGCTGGGCCATCCCTTTGTCTTTAAAGTCAGGAACTTATGAAAGAAATAGAAAAAAAAAAGTACCTCCCAGGTATGTGTAGGAGGGAAATGAGAGATAACATTTGCAGTTGAAGAATTTCTCATAGTCTAGGATGGAGTCCTGCAGTTTTCCAGCATCAAATATTTGAATCTGTCAGTCATCCAAGAGTAGATCATCTCTTTAAGACCTACGTTGAGCAAGCTCATAGCAATTTATGCAAAAACTAGAATGCCAAGCCACTGATCAACTATAATGAGGATACACTTCTCACGTTTGCTGATAAGATCAAAGAATTTCATATGGATTTGAGGATGTGAGAGAATGACAGCTTAGCTCTCAGTTCAGGGATGCTTTTAGTAGTTTATTCTCAGATACTACAAAGCAGTACAGAGGATATATTCATGGTATGTTAGAGTAATGCTATGGCTATAACAAATAAATATTTCAATTTATAAAAGTTCAAACACAATATATATTTATTTTTCATTCATAAAACAGTACCTCTGTGCAGTGGTTTTCAGTTCCAGGCTTTCTCCATCTTGTGATTCTGTTGTTTTCTAGGACCTTATAGTAACTGAGTTCATGTGACTGAGGAGGAACAGGGAGTTGAGAATGCTGAAAAGCTTTCTGAAAAGCTTTGACCTGGAAGTGACACACGTCACTTATGCTTGAATTTCATTTGATGGTAGCTAGTCACATGATTACATCTAACTGTGGGGGTCGGGGAAGGGGTGGCTAAGAAATAGTCCTTGCAGGAAAACTTCTTGACAGCGAAAATGTACTTCATGCAAAGAAAGTACTATTTTGGTCAACATCTAGCTATCTCTGCCACTTGAAGTAGTAGTCTTCACTGCCTATAGTTCATGTTTGGTGATCTCAGTAGCTCATGTGGAGTGAGATATTCGTCAGTTTGGAGGAGTGAAAAACTGAAGTCTCTCCATCCTCAGCCATGTTAGCAACCAAGAAAATAACTTATATAACCATATAAAGTAACAACTCTCCAATCAGAAACCCTGTCACCTGGGCCTCAAGACTTTATTGAAGGCCTTGAAATTTATGCTACAACACAAAGGCAACTCATCCTTTATTGCCTCTATAATATGGGTCCTAGGAATTTTCTACCTATGTCCACATAAAGGCTTTCGAGGGGGAGTTGAAGCTATGTCTTATTGTACAAGTCAGGACTAAGTTATTTATTCACATGGTAAATGATAACATTTTTGTCCTACAGGCAGACCTCTTCTTGGAAGACAAATTATAGTTATGAGGTTCTTTGGTCATTGGAATCATAACAAGGGGTATGAAGACTAAATATTTAATGAAACTAGACAGACAGTTTAATGCATTCATCTTGCCAGTGAGACCATAACACTCTTTTCACGAAATTCCTAGAGGGGACTAATAAACATGTCCTCCCTGACCTTTCTTTTTCAACATTTCAAAGCTTAGTAACTACCTGTGGGAGGGACACTTTACTTTAGATTCATTGATTATACATATTAATCAAATCAGTATGTTACCAGTGGAAGGTATCCGAGTCACCTGCGGCGAATCCTTAGGGGTCTGTAGCAACTTCAGTTCTTGCCTCCTTAGAAGGTGGAACTCAACCGAGGTGCGTAAGGCAGAAAAAGAGACCAAGACAAGTTTCAGAGCAGGAGTGGAAGTTTATTTAGAAAGTCTTTAGAACAGGAAAGAAAGGAAAGTTCACTTGGAAGAGATCCAAGTGGGTACCTGAAGGTCAAGTACTGTGTTTAACCTTGATCCTAGGACTTTGCAGGCTGGCCTCTTTCCCACGATTCTTCCCTTAGGATGAGCTGCCCACAAACACAGTGCCCTTCTTACCCTTGGGAGCTGAGCACGCACAGTGTGTTTAGGAAGTTGTACGGATGCCCATCTGAGGCTTTCTTCCCTTTTCTGGTGGTGTGCCCCCGGAATGTCATACTTCACCATTTTGTCTCTTACTGTGCATGCCCAGGAAGTTGCTTCTCCTTGGTGTCTGCATTCAATTAACACTTTAGAGCAACGGGTGTAAACCATCAGGAAATGGCCTCTCCCTGATGCCGGCTCTCAATTTATCACTTTCAAAGAGGCAACGTGATAATTGCCAAACCATCACCTGATGTTTCTACTGGGTGAGGGACAGCCCTCTCCTGCCCTACTCATGCCTGTCAAACTACCTGTAACAACTCAGGATCTGGCCTCTCTTGCCTGCCTAAGGGTGATGTTTGTCTCCTTAGGTGGTTTTATATACCTCTTGCTATGGTTGAAATGTTTGTTTCCCCACAAAACTTAATACGATAAACTCCAAACCTCCAAGGTTATAGTATTAAGAGGTGGGGCCTTTGAGGATGTGATTAGGTGATGAGGGCAGAGCCCTCATTAATAGGATTAGTACCTTTATAAAATATGCCCAAAGGAACTTGTTCCATCATGTTGAGGACACAGCAAGAAAGTGTCAAGAAGGAACAAGGCCTTCGCTAGACACCAAATCTACCAATTCCTTGATCGCAGATTTTCCAGCCTCCAAATTGTGAAAAATAAATTTCTATTGTTTGTAAACCACTCATCCTGTGATATTTTATTATAGCAGCTGGACAGACTAAGACAGTTCTATTCTAATTTATCATATACAAATTATGACAGTAATTTTAATGTTTCTCTAGGGCCATGTTATTTCCATGTTATTAATATTTGGAGTAAACTTAATGTAGCACCACTCAACTGACTGCAGAAATCACATGCTTTCACATTGCCATAGTAGTGGGAAAAAGTAACTAATCAGGATTTCATAAGGCACTAGAGACATAGGCTTCCACACATAGTAAACTGATCATTAAAGTTGAATATAATTAAAGGTGGAAACTGTAGGGAAAAATTTAGAATCAAGTTGAGTAAAAAATCAGATCATTAAGATATTAGATCTAACACTAAATATCGGTTACCAAAAATGTAGCATGGAAGAGCTTACTTTCCTTGGTTGTAGAAGCCCAGACAAGAGACATTTGTATATGTTGGTCAGTTTCACTTAAATTTAGCACAGCCAAAATAAAAGTCATCATTCTTTTCTCTCTACTAACCCTATCCTATTTTCCATTTATGCACAGCATACTTCTAGGTCTGAGTATCTAAGAACTACTCTTTGAACTACCCAGGCTTGTAACCCAAGGACCTTTGTTCCCTTATGGTTAAGGGTAGAGATGCTGAAGCCAGTCTGCCTAGATTCTTGTGTGACCTTGGGCAAATTACTTGCCTTCTTAAGTCTCAGTTTTTTATCTGTTAATTGGAGATAATAGTGACTACCTTATAGGATGAGGGTTGAAAAAGTTAATATATGAAAAGTTTTTAGAATTTTACCTGGAGCCAAATAAGCTCTGTGGAAGTGATTGTTCTTATTTACTGTCATTTTCTACAGTCATTTTTAAATGTCATTTTATTGAGTAAGCTTTTTATCTCTTCCCATTATACAGATTCAGTTTATCTTACCTCAAATACAGAAAGAGTCCCCATATACTTTCCCTAACTAGAGTCATACCTTTATATCCATCTCTCACTCTAATTCCAGAATGACTTTTCCTAAGCCTCAAGTCTACGCATATTATTTCATTTCCTGAGGACATTCAATTGCCTCCTAACCCTCATTAAAATATTCAGGCATCTTAGTATGGCATTCATGTCATCCATAATTTTCCCTGATCTTTCTTTCTATATAATTTTGCATGACATTCTTTACATTCCCTTGCTTCAGCTATATGAGAATGATGTGATAAACAATCTGTCATGTCTTCATCCTCAGTTCCTGATGCAGACCTTCTAAAACTCTCTTATTTCTTTAGTAATAAGAGTGTCTTTTTTATACAAATGAGATGCCTCAAGGTAAGCACCTAGATAGGTTTTGAATGTGTGGCTGGTCACCAGAAAGACCAACCATGTTATTAGAAGGTTATAATAACCATGTTGTTAGAAGGTTAGGCCAGCCAACCTCTGGGGAGAGGAGTGGTATGGAAGATTGAGTTCAGTCACATAGACAACCTTTTAATAATTTGTAACTACGCAATGAAACTGTAATAAAAACTATGAACATTGAGGCTAAGTGTCACTTCTTGGTTGGTGAACACATTGACATGCTGGGAGTGTGACATGCCTTGATCCCATGAGGGGAGAGCACTATGTATTGCTTCTTAAACTTCACTTATGTGTCTCTTTATTGGTTTGATCTTCCTGTTTTATATCCTTCAAATAAAGCCATAATTTTAAGTATAGCATTTTCCTGAATTCTATGAGTTGTTCTAGCAAATTACTGAACATGAGGGGGTTGTAAGAACCTGTACTTCTTACTAACTGGTTATAAATTCAAGACTGCAATATAGAAACCCCACCAGAGTTTCCAGCTTGCCTGGCATGCTCTGCAGAATTTGGACTCAAAACTGCAACATTAGCTCTTACCTGAATTTCCAGCTGGCCGACTTGCTCTACAGATCTCAGACTTGCCAGCCCTCACAATCACATGAGCCAATTTGTTAAAATAAATATCTCTTTCTCTCCCCTACTACACACATACTCTGGATTCTACTTCTCTGCAGAACACTGACTAATGCAGATGAAGTATAGATAGCCTGGGGAATCCCAATGTAAGAGGAAAGTTTCTAAAGTAATAATAGTCTTGTTGGGTATTATTTTCTTTAACTTGTAAGAGTGTTGCTAACTCTGGGTGGTGAGTGCCAGGACTGAATTGCAGTACACCTAGCTGGGGCTGAAATAGAATAACAAGCTAAGTCACTATTTGCTAAACTGGCTCATATTTCAAGGTCCTATTGAAAAGTTAAAGCCTTTACAAAGCTTACTTTGACGTTTCAGCAAAATTGACTTGCTCTTTCATTTCTGTGCCTCTTTTGTTGAGTGTATATGCATCTTTATATCACAGTCCATCGTCAGATAAGAAATACTACTTTATTTTCTCTGACATTCAAATTTTGCAGTCTTCTCCCATTCAAGCTTGCTGGCAGAAACGTAGGCTGTCTTTCTTGGGATTCCAACTTAAGTCTGTGCTGTTGTTCTTGGACATGAAGCATAGCCAATGCAGAAGGAGTGGGAAGTATGTAACCTCGATTCACACAGGTGGTTGTTCTTTTCAGAGTCCCTTAAGTCCACTGAATTTTGGGAACTTCTCTACCACACCTGGAAAATGGCAACTTTGAAAAGCTGCCAGTGGGGTAGGTGAAGAGCTCAGTTTTGAGATATCTGTGGTCTAAGACAGAAATCCAATAGGCAGTTGGATTCATTGAACATATATATATATATATATATATATATCAAATGTTAGGTCCTACCAGTGAGTACTTCTTTAAGCACTGGGGATCTAGCCTTGAATACATAAATATAGCATACTTCTTCATGGAAGTTCAATCTAGCAGACATGATTCTGAAGTTTAGGTCTGGATGGAATGGAAAGCCTTGAAGGTAAAAAGCCAATAAACAGAACAATAGAAGCAAAGAAATAAGAGAGATCAAATGACTGATGAAGCAAGGTTCTGGAGGAAGAGAGACGGATAGAGTTAAGGGTATGAATGGTTGGTTTGGTCTTCTACAGATGAAGGGTTAGCTTATTCTTAGACTAGGGGAATAGCAGGCAGGAATTTATCCAGTTTTGAAGTTTGCAGATGGAGATAGGAAATAGAGTGGAAACATGAATTATGGTCCACATTTTTTTCAAGGTATAGGCAAACTTATTTTCTGAGAATGAGAAAGGCCAAAGTTCATTGGAGGAATTAAAGTAAAAGATGGAGTGTATTTGACAATAGTCATCAAGGGCATTGGAAAAGAATGCTGTCAAGCACAAATAAAGGAAAACAAATTTATATGGATCCCATTTGGCAGCATTGTGTGATTTTTCACTAAGACAGTTTAGCAGATAAAGCACAGAAGCAGAGACGTGACTTGTAGGAACATGTTGTATCATCTTGTTCCATAGCAGTTGTCACTGCAATTTGTATAATAAGAAGTGCTTGATAAACTGTGATGAAATTTATTAATTACTTAAAACACTGAAGGATAAGAAATCTTGAAATATACTGTTGTACTATCCATCTCACAAGGGACAAATCAGATTATGATTCTAGAATAGAAAATTTTGCAGTCAAGGTTATTATAGTCTAGATTTTACAGAAAAAAATGAGAATATTAATTATAAGTAAGAGTTATATTAATAAATAACTTATACTTTTATATAATATATACATGCATATATGTATGTATATTCCCATATATGTATCTATGTATGTATACATATGTATGTAGATATGTATACTCTCATATATATGTATGTATATATGTATGTATACATATATACACCTCTATATACTCCCCCCTCAAAAAAAATGACAAAAGAAATAAGTAGAAGTTTCCAACTTTCATGCATCCACTACCATCCCATTCTTTTCCCCAATAATCATTGAAAACATTTTGGCACTGGCTTCCAAACTTTTTTCTAAGCATATTCTCATTCTAATATTCCCTCTTTTTCTCTCTAATTAAAAAAAACCCCCTTCTTCTGATAGTAGACATTCTTGTTTTCTTCTCCAACATTCTTAATTTCTTCCTTCTTTGTCACCCCTATTTTGACCAGGTACCCATCTCATTCTCAGTTCTGGAAAAGGTGAGCTATTCCCAAGCCAATAAGTTCATGGCATTTTCCTAGTGACTCTTATTGGCACAAAGATGTGCATATGATTTCAACTGGATCAATCATATGAAAGGGAAAAGCTCCCATTTCACGCTTAAGAGAGGAGTATTCTTTTAACGTTAACAATTTCAATAAGAAATGATTATATTTTTTGCTATTAGATTAAGATATCCATGAATATTGAAGTCCTTGCATGACCCAAATACTTTTTCTTCCCTAAAGTTTCTCAATACGCATATAGACAAAACTTATTTCACAAAGTAATGGAAAGCATGTGGCTGTGGTCTGCTGCAATATGGATGAGATAAGAAGAGCTTCCTCAAATAAGAGATGACATTTGTGTCTTTCTGTAAATGTAACCCGGGCTGTCCTCATGTACGACTGTAGGATATTGCATTAATGGCTTGACTCTTCACTCCTTCCCCTATCCACCTATTTTGCCATGTGATTTGAGGTTTCTACCCAAGGGGAAATAGATTTCTTCACTCCCTGATTCTGGGTTTGGTCATGTGACCTTCTTTGCCAATAAAATGAAGTGGAATTGATAGGTAGGCCAGCCTTGCATTTTTCTGCTTGCCGTCTTATGTCCCTGCTGTAAAAAGAGACAGCTGGGTTAGCCTGCTTGTCTCAGGAGAAAGATGGGAAACTTATGGAACAGAGGCATTCCCAACTGAACCCAGCCAACTTTCCTTAAGTTTCACATTCCTGAGTCATCCTAGCGGATAATGGTACCATAGAACCACCCAGCAGAGCCCAATCTAGATCATTCAACCCTCACACAATTTGTGAAAATAAATATTGCTTAAAGCCTCTGAGTTTTGGCGTGATTTGTTGTTGAGCATCAATGTAGCAACAGCTGATAGATACACTGCACATTTCAGAATTTTCATGGAAAGGATAGGGGAAGGAGTAAGAGAAAGAGGGAGACTTTTGGAGAGTTTTCTCTTCCTAGAAGCTTTTGACAAAATAACATAGACATTTTTCTTTATCAGCGTATGTAGCACTACCAAGCTAGTTTTAGAATGCTGGTAATTTCTTTACTAAATTTTAAAAAGTCACAAGAAAAAGAAAAGATAAAAATATACTGGAAAAAGATAGTAATATTATGACAAGCAAAGTTCTGTTATCCTTAAAACTCGGAGTCTTATAAGTCAGGAAGCAAAAGATGAAGAGTCTAAGAAGGAAATGTATTTTTTTACATTAAAATAATTTTTTAATGGTTTTGTTAGTATTCCATAGTATGAATATACTACAGTTTTTTTAGATCTACAATTCTTCTTAGTTATGAGAAGTAATATATAGATATTTTATACATAGAATTTCTAGGTATATACATTACAATTTTTGTTATATATTTCCAAATTGTCCTCTTAAATGTACTAATTTACATTTCTATTAACAGTATATGAGAAAGCCTATTTTCCTATGCCCTTCTCAGCATTGAAATTTAGTGATCTTTATAATTTTCACAATTTAATGGGCAAAGCATTTATCTCATTCATTTTATCAGCGTTGTTTATTCTGAATGAGATTGAGCACATTTTCCTACTTTTAAAGTTTGTTTTATTTCTTCTGTGAGCCTTCTGTTAATGTGCTGTGTTCATTTCCCTCTTGGACTCTTCATCTTTTGCTTGTTGACTTGTAAGACTCTGGGGTCCTATAAGGATAACAGAAGTTTGCTTGTTGTAGTGTTGCTGTCTTTCTCCAGTTTATTTTTATCTTTCTTTTGGTCATGACTTTTTAAAATTAAGCAAAGAAATTACCAGCATTCTAAAGTTTATCTAGTCATACATATCACTCTTTTACTTTTATGGCTTTTTTATGTTTTATCTAGAAATGCTTTTTACATCCAAAAAATATGAAATGAGTCATCCATGTCTTCTAGCATTTGTTTTTATTTTAAAATTTATTTATATATTTGAGTTACAAGGAATTTATTTTGAAATAATAAGTCAGTTACCTTTCTTCTTTGCTTGCAAATGGTTAGTGTGTTATTCCAATCTTATTTGCTAAATAATCCACTTTAACCCTATTGATTAGAAATGGATGAATTTTTTGTAATTACATAGATCTGGACTGACAGATTCTCTATTTTATGCCATTGATTGTTCTGTGAATTCCTGCTGAAACAAATTTTAAAACCACGTGTATGGTTAGTTGATTCACAATTCTTTTCTTCTCTGGAATTGTGCAGGCTATTCTCCAACATTTATTTCTCTGCATGATATTTAGAATAATAGTGTATGCACAGAAGAGCATCTGGAAGCCTAAATGTCAGTTATTAAATATGATTATTCCTGAAGAGTGTGATTAGAAAGTGGCATCTTCAACTTGGTACATTACACGTCTATCTTTTTTGAATTTGGGGTGCAAGCAAATAATAATTGTAAAGATTCAATAAGGATTTAAATAAATAAACATGAAAATATTGTAAGCAGAGACCTTAATAAAGTATCTGTGTCTTGTAGTGTCTTGATTCCCTTGTGTTTTCCATATGTACAATAATTTTATCTGCCAATAATGACGATTTAATTTTCTCCTATTCAATATTTACGCTTTTTACTTTGTTTTCTTGTTTAATTATATTTCTTAGAATTTCTAGAACCATGTTAAATGAAGTGTCGATAGCATTTCTTTAGTTGAGAAAATAAAACTTTAAAAAAATTAAGCTTGGCCGGGCGTGGTGGCTCAAGCCTGTAATCCCAGCACTTTGGGAGGCCGAGACGGGTGGATCACGAGGTCAGGAGATTGAGACCATCCTGGCTAACACGGTGAAACCCTGTCTCTACTAAAAAACACAAAAAACTAGCCCGGGGAGGTGGCGGGCGCCTGTAGTCCCAGCTACTCTGGAGGCTGAGGCAGGAGAATGGCGTAAACCTGGGAGGCAGAGCTTGCAGTGAACAGAGATCTGGCCACTGCACTCCAGGCTGGGCGACAGAGCGAGACTCCGTCTCCAAACAAAAAAAAAAAAAAAAAAAAAAATGAAGCTTTAATTGAAAATAAAGCTTTTAATTCTACACTGGCAACTTCACACTTAAATTCATGAAAGTTTATAATTATGTAACAAACAGGTTTATCAGTCTGATACTATAGCATTTACTGAAGCTCTAATTAAATTAATGATTTATTAGGCTCTAAAAGTAATATTTCAGTCTATCAGTGGATAAGCTTAAGAGTAAAATGTTTTCTGGTTATTCTGCATTTTTGTTTCATGACTAGTACAGTTCATACTTTGCAGAAACTAACTTGTCATAAAAAAAGAGGGTCCTTTTCAGTCTCTATAAGTTCTCCATCTTTTCTTGATGAAAAATCTTCACTTAGGGTAAAGGGAAATTAGTTCTAATAATTCACCGTTGAGAGGCCCTCCAGATGAACTCAAGTGTTTCAGCACAATTCAGTATCTAAGCCTTATTTTTCAATCCTCAGGGGCTTTGTATGTTTTTTGCTTCACTGCTTTTACCCGAGTCTTGAGGAGCATGAATGTCTTCCTTGGACCCAATAGGTTTTATACATCACAATTTCTTTGTCTGAACAGCTGTTTCATTGCAAGCTACGCAGAAATGGCCACACAAATGCCACAAACCATTACAATTCAGAAATTAGGGTAGACTTTCATATGAATCTAAAATAAACTAAATAACTGAAAAAACAAAATTAAATATCTATATTTATTAGATAAATGAAGCTTTGGAAAATGTTCTTTTCACTTCACCCCAGCCTATTGTTTCCCCACTTCTGTGGTTACAGTGGTTAAGAG
This sequence comes from Mandrillus leucophaeus, assembly GCF_000951045.1. Lineage (NCBI taxonomy): Eukaryota > Metazoa > Chordata > Mammalia > Primates > Cercopithecidae > Mandrillus > Mandrillus leucophaeus. Next base: position 1,441,414 of record NW_012107408.1, read on the forward strand.
TACAGCTGCAAAGGCAACCGTGTATGGGGAATGCAACCGACTTCTCACACCCGGCTGCCCAGATGTGCTCCTCTCTCAGGGATGTGGTGCTTGCTTCTTTCTGAACAACCTGGCTTGGCATTCTTTTATCTTTAACAGTGATGAGGAAAGAAGCTGACTAATACAACATCATTTCCTAAATGTTTATTCATTCTTTGATTCATTCATTCAATGTTTATGAGGGAATGCCTACTAAATTTTAGGTACCGTGTTGAGCAAGACAGGTAAGCCCCAGTAAGTCATAGTTCTCTGTGCCAGAATGCTTACAAGCCCCCACAAGAGTCAGACAAACCATATAACTACGAATCAGTGTGGTGGTGACAATATAAAGAAGTGAGGTGCTATTAGGAATGCACGCATGAGTCATATCCTGGCCTGTAAGAGGATGTCTTCCCAGAAGAGACAATGCCTGAGGCTAGTCTTGAGGGACTGGTATGAACTACCTAGACAGTGGGGGTAGCAAGTGCAAAGGCTGGCGATTGAGACCACAGGCTGAGAGTGGTGGCAAAAAGTGAAGAAAAAAAGGCAGGCTGAACAATCCCTGTGCTTGACAAAAGTGTCCCACATCCTAATAATGAAAACATATAAATATGTTACTTCAATGGCCAAAGGGACTTTGTAAATGTGATTATGTTACAATCTCCAGATGGAGAGATTAGCTTTGATTATGCAGGTGGACCCAGTGTAATCACAAGGAATCTTATAAGAAGAAGGCAAGAGGGTCAATGTGAGAGAAGGCATTGTCATGATAGAAACAGGGAATGAAATAATTCACTTCAAAGATAGAGGAAGGGGTTGGGAGTTGTGGGATATGGAATACAGGTGGCCTCTGGTAGATGAGAAAAGCTGGAAAACGGATTCTCCCTGCAGTCTTCAGAAGTATCACAGCCCTGTTGACACTGGGGTTTTTGCCCCAGAGGACTCATTTTGAACTTCTGATGCCTGATCTGCAGGCAAATAAGTAAATTTGTGTGTTTTAAGCCACCAAGTTTGTGATAATTTATTTCAGTAGCCACAAGAAAGTAATACACTAGGTCATCAAGAGCCTTCCATGTTGTGTTAGTTCGTTCTGGCATTACTATAAAGAAATGCCTGGGACTGGATGATTTATAAAGAAAAGATGCTTAATTGGATCACGGTTCTGTATGGTTTACAGGAAGCATGGTGCTAAGATTGCTTGGCTTCTGAGGAGGCCTCAGGAAATTTACAATCATGGTGGAATGCAAAGGGGGAGCAGGCACGTCACATGGTGAAAGCAGGAGCAATGATGGGTGGAGGTGCCACACACTTTAAAAACAACCGGATCTTGTGAGATCTCTCACTCTTGAGAGGAGAGCACCAAGGGGATGGTGCTCTCACAAGGCTCCACCTCCAATACTGGGGATTGCATTTTATCATGAGATTTGGATAGGGACAAGAATCCAAGCTGTGTCACATGCCATGCTGGAAAGTCACTAAAGGATTTTAGTTAGGGAGGTAGCTTGATCAGATTTCCTCTTTAGAAAGATACTCCCAGTGGGCATGGGGGATAAGTCATATGACAGCCAGACTAGGGCAGGGTCAGATGGACTTTTGTGATTAGGGGACACCACAACCACGTCAAAGATGAGTCTGAGGCTAAGACCAAGTGGATCCTTGTGCCGTCTTTCTTTTCATCAGAATAGCTCTTCCTTCTCTTCCTCCCTTCCATCTACCAGTACTTACTAAATATTTGTTTTATTCCAAGATTAATAGAGGTAGTGGAACTTGCATGGAACTTGAATTTTAGAATCAGAGAAAGGCAATAAGAACAATCAGCAAAAATAAATTAATATTAATAATTAGTAATGAATTAGTGATTAATAAATGGTAGTTAATATTGAGGAAGGGGTTTTGAAAGAAATAAACAGGGAGGCATGATAGAGAATATCAGGAGGAGGGTCTTGTTTTCATCAAAAAGACCACTTCTGTGGAGGTTACATAGAAGCTAGGACCTGGAGAGTAAGAAGGAGCCAGCCACACAAAGATCCAGAGAAACCACATTTCAGACAGAGAGAGCAGCAAGAGCAAAGGCCTTGGGACAGGCAGGCTGACTGATTCCCTATTATAAGATGTTCTGGAGGAAAAGGATAAAAGCCCTTCACTCAAGCTCTAGCTTGTCTAACTCTCAGCCAATCAGTAACAAGACACCCAGAAACCTATTAACTACAAGCTTCTATTTCAGGGGCCTAGGGATTTCCCTGGAGTCCCACAGGTTCTACTATCTATGTTATTCTTGGGATGAAACAGATATTTAGTAAGTAGTAAGTACTGGTAGATGGAAGGGTGGGAGAGAAGAAGGAAGAGCTTTTCTGACAAGGAGATAAAGGTGGCACAAAGACCAATTTGGTCTTAGCCTCAGGCTCACCTTGGACCTGGTTGTGGCATCCCCTAAGTGGGTATAGAGGTCACAAAAGTCCATCTATCCTGGCTCTGGTCTGGCTGTCATATGACCTATTCTCTGCCTTTGCCAGGGGGATCATTCTAAAGAGGACATTTGATCCAATTACTTCCCATGCTTGAAGAGGCAGAGAGGTCTAGAGGATGAAAGAAGCTTTCTTGACAACACGTGGAGACCCAGTTAATAGACAGTATGTGGATCATCCACATTCCAAGGAACATGATGGGCCCTGACACATTAGCAGTAGATACAGCGCAGGGGATACCATCCACAGACAGGACAGAAGCCTAGAGCTCAGAGGAGTCCAAAGAAGTCACATGGCCCCAGATTCCTTCTCCCAGTACCATGTGCATTCATTTTCTAGGGTGGTGATAGCAAAGCACCATAGACTGAGTGGCTTAAACAAGAGATTTATTGTCTCACAGTTCTGGAGCCTAGAAGTTTGAGATCAAGGTGCCAGCAGGGTTGGTTCCTTTTGAGAGCTGTGGGAGACAATCTGTCCCATGCCTCTTTCTTAGCTACTATGATATTCTATCAATCTTTGATACTTACTGTCTTTTAAAGATATAACCCCGATCTCTGCCTTCATTTTTCACATGACGTTTTCCCCATGTGCATGTCTGTCTCTAAATTTTCCTTTTTTTTATGAGGACGCCAGTCATACTGGATTAC
>NW_012107408.1:1445063-1453769 GCF_000951045.1 Mandrillus leucophaeus
GGATCACCTGAGGTCAGGAGTTTGAGACCAGCTTGACCAACATGGCGAAACCCCATCTCTACTACAAAAAATACAAAAATTAGCCGGGCATGGTGGCGTGTACCTGTCATTCCAGCTACTCAGGAGGCTGAGGCAGGAGAATCTCTTGAATCTGGGAGGCAGAGGTTGCAGGGAGCCAAGATCGTGCCACTGCACTCCAGCAGCCTGGGCAACAGAACAAGACTCTGTCAAAAAAAAAAAAATGCTTATGAAGAGGGTCATACGACAAGAGGCTGTGGGTGAACTTTAGGAGCCGAGAGTGAGCTATCAGGAAGCTGCAGCGCTCAGTTTTATAAGCACAAGAAAATAAATTCTGCCATAACCTAAGTAATTTTGGAAATGGACCCATTGCCAATGGAGCCTCCCAAAGAGAAGCAAGCGAGGGCCAGCATTTTGATTGCAGCCTTGCTGAGGACTCAACTAAGCCATGCCCAGACTTCTGACCCACAGAGGTTGTGAGATAGGAAATGTGTGGTGTTTTAAGCTGTTAGAAAAAGAAAGAAGGAGGAAGAGGAAGAACAAGAACAAGAAAAGTAGGAGGGGGGAGGGGAAAGGGAAAGAGGAGGAAGAAGGGAGGAGGAAGAGGCCAAGAAGGGGGAGGACTCAAGAGAACAAAAGCTATTATCTTCCTTTCTTTCCAAGTTCCCCTCACCACAAGCCTATGATAGGGTGTGTGTGGCTTTAATTAGAATATAAGACTGCGTGGCCGGATGCGGTGGCTCATGTCTGTAATCCCAGCACTTTGGGAGGCCAAGGCAGTGGATCACGAGGTTAGGAGATAGAGACCATCCTGGCTAACATGGTGAAATCCTGTCTCTACTAAAAATACAAAAAATTATCCGGGCGTGGTGGCAGGCACCCGTACTCCCAGCTACTTGGGAGGCTGAGGGAGGAGAATGGTGTGAACCCGGGAGACAGAGCTTGCAGTGAGCTGAGATCATGCCACTGCACACTCCAGCCTGGGCGACAGAGAGAGACTTGGTCTCACAAAAAAAAAAAAAAAGAAGAAGAAAAGAATGTAAGACTGCATCTTAAAACTAGATGAATTAACTTTTAGTCACTTAAAGTAATCTACTTCAGACAGGGATGTTCGATGGAACATCTTTGGAGATGAGTAATTAAAGAAATGTCAGAATTACTTTATATTTATATCCTACTGAATTAAGATTCCTTCCTAAAACCTGATACACACATGCACAGAAAATGTATATTTCACATCACATTCCTGATTAAAATCCTGCCAAGCACCTCTATTTTCTGCAGAATAGATGACAACTTCTTAGGCTGCCATGCCAAATGCTTAATCATTGGCCCCCACCAATTCTTCCAAGCCTAATCTCCAGCCACTACTCTGCAGACTGTAGGGACTAGGTATACCAAGTGAAATAGGTGTCCATGCAGGGCTTCCATTGAACCACCTGCTGAGTGAAGCAACACTCTGTTCTCTCTGTTAAATACATTGACACATTGAGACTTAACTACTAGCAGGCTGCCTTCTAGTGCAGTGGTTCTCAACCTTTTTGGGACCAGGGACTGGTTTTGTGGAAGACAGTTTTTTCCATGGACATGGGGAGGTGAGTTTTCAGGGGCTGAAGAGACGTGTGGTCCATTTTGGGAATCCCTCTAGCCACAGTTTCCAGAGAAGACAGACACAGCCACAAAGAGTTCCACAGCATTTAATTAAATATGAGACGGTTACATACATTGTACACTTATATAGTAAGCAGCTCTGCGAAATGTTTGTAATGCATGTAGATAATACATGGTCAAATCAGAGATCTTCACTGTAGTGAACAATGGGTATTTTAAAGAATAATCCCAACAATAAACCATGGAGCTGACAAAAATGCCTCCTGATCTGCATCATTTCCAGGAGCTCTACCATATATTCTTCCTGACCCGTTCCAAGTCTTGTAGCCCCTGTAGAAGAGCTAAGAAAACACAGGTATGCACCTCTGAAACAGCCCATACTTGGCTTTTCTGAAGCAAATTCCCATGGAAACCACTGTCTGAAGGAAGAGGCAAAGGCTGGTAGGAAATCTGCCGGATAAGCCAGGGTGCCCTAGACCCAGACATGGTTGTTGGACCAAATTAGTTGTCTTTTCATTTCATGCTATGTAGAACTGGCAGTTTACACTTCTGATTAATACATTGTCTCTGATCAGGAGGTTTATTTTTTTTCTTAATAAAATCTGAAAGGAGATTGGGCAGAATCAATTAGTAATCTTACATTACACATTGTCCCTAGGTATGTAATTAAGAATTAACAGCAGTTATGATTATATGATTATAGCACATGCATTTTAAATACTGCAGTAATAGACAGATGCTCAGACACTAAATTCCAATGAAACATATGCCAAACAACATTGAGACAAAGGATTTTAGAGCTGGAGATATCTTGACGTTTCTCTATGGTCATCTCTTCATTTCTTCGAGAGATTGTCTATTTATACCAAGGATACAAAATTACGGCTCCCAGTTCTGACTTAACGTGTGAGGTTGGGTAGTTTACCTGTCTTCTTGTGTCCCAATTTTCCCGTAAGTCAAAGGAAGTAACAATAAATACTTCAAAGAACCTCTGTGAATAAGGTATCAGAGACCTAGGTTTGGCATGAGATTTTGTGGAGCCTCCTATTTGAGATTTGACTCCCATTTCTACAAAAGGAACACCTGCCCACTGATGAAAAATGTCTTCTGCTGCCTACAAACTAGGCAGATTCTACTTTTCCTCCATGGAAATTTACATCGTTTTTGTGGCATTTGCCCTGTCTCCAACAGGGTACTTTCAATATGCCTCTTTTATAGCATTTTATAATATAACAATAATTTGTTTACCAAGTTGTCATTTTCATTAGGTTTTGTAATTTATGAGGCAGAATGCCATCCTTTTGTTTGTCTTTAGGTCCCCTGTGCCTAACACTATGATTGACACGTAGCAGGCTTTCCATAAATGTCTACCAAGGAGGTGGAAGGAGTGCTTATGGAAGTGCTTTGAAAATTGTAAAAGCACTAGGCAAACCTAAGGGATTATGGCATTGTATTTATTACTGCTGGTGCAGAGGAGGGCACTTCAGAAAGTAAAACATTCACCTGAAGAATAAGATGGTCTGATTTTACCAGTCCTTTAAGCCAACAGATAAGGTCCATTCATCCGCAGTTAAAACCCCATTCACAGACAACACAAAACAAAACAAACAAGAAAACTAAAATATCAGAAACACCTAGTCCCCCTAAATAAAGTAAAAACAGAACAAAGAAGAAAATTCAAAACAGAAAAAAAATAACAACAAATCTCAAACAAAACCCTAAACCTATGACCCCTTCTCTAGTTTTCTGTGCAGCATCTGCCCTTTGTGGTTCTGTGAACAGCCAGGGTTTGGAGGTCTGTGGGAGAGGGGTTTGCTGCACTTCCCTGAGCTGACATTACTGAGTTGCCTTGACTTTGAGCTAGTCATTGTAAGTCAATCTAGACCAAGAAAGGTAAGATGATAAATATCAAGCATTAATATGTCTCTTCCGTGTATCTTCAAGAATGTAGCCACAGTCAGTTCACTCATTGCATGTACTTGTGACTCTTTTTCCCTGAAGTTTGTGGCAGCATCTATTGTTGGAGAACTTGGGACAATTTGGGGATGAATTTAGGTTGGGGTAGTGTCTATACACGTGGGAGGGGTCATGCCTCCTCTCACTCATCAAACGTACCCGTGTCCAGGGTCAGCGACATGTTCCTCTGAGATCATGGATGGATGTGGTTGGGTGGTAGCAGCAAAAGAATCACAGTCTTGGTAACAAACAGGAGAAATTGTGAGTTTCTAATTTATTCCCTCTTGAGCTTATTTTCAGAAAAATGAAATCAAATGGGCTTCATGGCTTTTTCTTGCCTTCTTTACCTCCTCTTGACATGGCTGGTCATGGGACTTCACATCCACAAGACCATTTCTCCCCCTCTTTCTTTCTTATAATCATTTTAATTTAAGCGACCATATGTATGTTCACACTTGTCTGGGGGCAGTCCTAGTTTCTGCTCATTGTCCTGGAGGGATTATATGTAAGTTCCCCTTTCACTTTCCAAAGTGACTCAGTTTGGATCATAAATTATCTAAGCACACCCTGTTACTAGTGAGACCTGGCACTCAAGAATGGGGCATTCCTCAGTGAACAGAAAGGCACATGGCTCAGGGAACTGCAATTAGACTCCCAGCCATCATATCTTGGCCCCACCCTTCACTGTGTGAACAACTTGGACAAGTTACTTAACTCCTAAGTTCTGAACTTAATGATCTATAAAAAAGTGAGTAGTCATAGTAATTGCACACACCTCCCAGTATTATTGTCAGGATGGAGTGAGACAAGGTGCACAGAGCACTTGCAAAGCACTGGATATATATTAAATCCTAATAATGGCAACTATAATTTTTTATTTTCCTTTCTTTCTTTTCCCTCATGCTCTCTTCCTGCCTTCCTCACTCCTCATTCATTTTCTTTACTCTTTCATTATTTCCTCTTAAAAAAAAAAAACAGCTGAATCATTTAGTCACCTTAAACCTTGTGACCAAATCCACATGGTAGAAGCAGGATGCTCTTGCCTCATGTTGAGTGCCACTGAACTCAGGAAGAGTGGTCAAAGCAATGCTTCAGAATCCTGCAGACTGTGTAGTGGGGTTTTGCTAATTTTGTCTTATCTTTGCTGTGAGGGAGAGTAGGAACTCTAGGCTTCCCCTTTAAATCATCTTTGTCGCTCACGGTAAGTTCAGTCTGGGTTTCTTACACTTCACTGGTTTTGGTAGAAGCTGGACATGGTGACATATGCTTCTTCTTGATTTGATCCCAGCGAAGTAAGAATGGGCTGCCCTTGAGCAACTGGGTTCAATGTCAGGATTCCGGATTGGAGAGAAAATGGAGGGGGCAGGGTGCTGTTTGTAGTCCCAAGGCTAAGCAGGAGGTCCTGGTACACATGAGGCCCATTCTTGCCACTCTCCCTGCAGTCTAGGGACCTGGAAGAGGAGAGTATAGGGGCATCACATGCACTGACATTCCCAGCCAGGCATCTGAGGGATGAATCTCTTTCAAAACTTTCTGGGGTGATGACCACATCCTCAGATGGGCAGCTGGGGCTCTGCACATCCGCTCCAAGCCTCTGCTTCTTAGATTCTTCTAGTTGCTGAGGAAACATATCTTGCAGAAAACCTTCCACTTCATCTCTAGCTTGAATGTCATCCACCCTATGAATCTGGCAGTCCAGGAAACTTTCAGGATTGAAACTCACATTTAAATTCTGCATGGAAAAAGCAGAAAAGGCATTAAGATGGCACCAGAGAGACACACCACCAAATGTTCAGTTCCAGAGTAGGTCTAAAGAGTTTTCTGACAGGGAATGTCACAGAATTGCCTGCATATTCCTCAATGGACTCTTTGCTTCTGGAGCTTCTGAGACACTTCAAGACTTGAAGTGACCACTGGTGTGACCTCCAGCCCCAGGGAGCCCAGAAGTTCTGAGATGTGTATCTTATTTCAGTTCCCTACTGCAGCTAGGGTCTTAGGAGGGACCCTAGTTGCAGGATGCATCAAATACCAAAAGGTGAGGTTCAACTGTTCCTTGTCCTGGAATATCATTCTTGGCCACCGGGATGTTGCCAACACAATACTTTTTAAGCACCAAAAGCACTCACCTTTCTTGGTTTCTTACAAAGATGTTCCAGAGTCTTCTTATGATCAGGGAGACTGGGCCATACAATAGGCTTAATTCTGAAATCAGAGAACATTGATAGATGAAGTGAATGGCAGAGGGCACAGGCACACTGAGTCTTCCCACTTACTCTAAGCCTGGAATCAGAAGAACAGATTTCTAGTCTTGGCTCTATCACAATTAGGTGGGTGACCATGGTCAAGGGACTGGTTTTCTGTGGGCCTCGGTGCCCTATCAATTCAAGGAGGGGTTGGACCAGAGACCACTGCTATTAATCCATTCTGTGAATAAGACATAACAATAATATACCTCTGGGAAAAAGCCCTAGAGGGAAGGAACACCAAGGCTTGCAAGGAGGTAGTTTTGGTGGAGCTATGGAAGTGCAATTCGACCCCGTTGTTTACTTCCAATTTAAGTGTTGTCTTTTTATTCTTTCCCTTTACTGACAGCAACTCTGGCAGCTGATTTTGGTGGAAGTGGGGGAATATTTTTCCAGTTACCCAGGGAAATTGCTTAGTACTTTCAAGGCAGTACTTTTCAAATTAAGGTATTTGTAATCCTGGGAATATATAGCCTTCTGCCAAGGGCATTCTCCTAGTATAGTAAGTAATTTAACAAGTGCCTGTTTAAAACATCATTTTTATGATGAAACAAACATAGCCTTAGCATGGATTAGAATACAAAATCCCATGAATTTATATGTTTAAAGTCAAGACTTCGAGTGCATTGTGCATTTGCCATGAATGATGGCTTCTGCAACCTTTAGGAGATACTGGAAGAAAAGCTTGGGAAACATTGCATTACAGAATTCTTACTTTGGGGACAGGGTTTGCCTAATGTCCAGTTTATACATTTTTGCCTCTTATGAAATTAACTGTGGAAATTCACTGAGGATAGGTAGGGATATTGGGCACTAAATTTGTGAAATGCCTTAATCCCCTTTGTGGTTTTCTCATCAATAAATGGGACTCAAGCTCTGACTGTCTGTGATCCCACACAATCACCCTTTTTATTAGTTGAAGAAGGTCACCTTTTTTTCCATAACACACAGGCCAAGATGACCAACAGAGCCACAGAGAAAAAACTCAAAATGCTGATGGTTAGTAAGATAGGATCCATCTCCCCTGGAAAGCAAGAATAGATCGTAGTGAGCATTCAGTAGCCATGCAGTGGGGGTAGGGTCTCAGGATGCTTTGCATTTACTTAGTAATGTGGGCCGACTTACTACTTCCTGAAAGTTGCTTTTGAGTTAACAGAAAGACGTGACAGCTTTATAGAGGGAGTTTGGTTTAAAAGGCATTGACTTGGGTGACCAGGCCTAGAGCATCTGCCGCTTGAAATGTAAACGTGATCTAGCATCAAAGGTACCAATGTTCTCTTCCCTTCTTAACTTTCTACCAATGGAAAGAAGCCAGAGCAGGAGATGATGAAAGAGATGTTCACCCCTGTTGCAAATTCTAGGGAGGGGATGTCTCAGTTCCTAGGCATTCTCAGTTCCAGTCCCAAGGACATCTTCATCCTTCTGGAAAAGGACAGCCACACCTGTCCACATACCTGACACCAATAAAGGTGCTTCTTAGAGGGGCCTTAAAGACTGCAACCATTGGGGTCCCAGGCTAGATTGGTTAACTGGAGGTAGTGGGTGGGGATTTTGTTCAAAATGTATGGCAGCTTCCAGGAACACAGACGGCCTGTACTAATTCTCAGGTAATAAGGACCCCGCTCCCTCTGCTTCCTTGTTCTTTACAAAAGGGGCAAAGACAGCAGGCAAGTCATTCTCCAAACAAAGTGTAAGAATGTCCTCCAGGGGTGTCCTATTTTGCAGGTTAGTTTCAACAATCTTCCTCTCACTTGCTCCCACACTTTGACATGCAAAGCACTCTGGGGGAACACAAACTCTACCACCATTCCTTACCTGGGCTATTGTTGATCTCTGGAGTTCTGAAGTAGTAACTTGGACTCCATTCACTCCAGAAGCCTTTAAAATAGTGATCAGGGATGGATCGAACTTTAATCTCATACATTGCTTCAGGTTGGAGGTTTCTCTGCAGGAGTGTCAGCTTTGTGCTGGATAAATTCACATGCTAGAGAGTAGAGGGCAGTTACATTCTTAGGATGGGAAAAGAGGTGTTGTCTAAATCTCCCACATCATTTCAAGTGGGATTCCTTTAGTCCCATAAGCATTCTCTCAAGGTTGTCTCATATTTGTTAGAATAAGGAGCTCTGATATGTAAAGGAGTCAACAGCAAAATTAGGGACAGAATCTGAGCTTATAAAGGATGTTGTGAGTGGTCTAGGAGGAGAGTGAAATGATGGGTCTTATTCAGGTGAGTTAGGCACTGCCCAGGCTCTCCCTTTCCACACTTCAATATCTTCTTCTTTTCTCTCTATCCTTTCGCATATGAAGGGGAGAAGAAAGGTTAGGTTAGGTTAGTGAGCAGGAATCATTTCTCTCCAGAAAGATGCCATTTTACATTGTGAATAGTGATATAGAGACAAAAGCCTCCCCCACACAGTGTATTAACTTTAAGATAAAAAAACTCTATAAATTTGATAGATAAAAAGTAGTCCATTGTTATTATATCTGTATTTATTTGATAATTAGTTCATTTCATGTATTCATGGAATTTATTCCATATTTCATGAGATTTTTCCCAAATTTTTTGCTCATTTTTCTATTGTGATTTTTTAAATGAATTATAAGAGTTTGTTATCTATTAATGATACTAACCATCTATCAGCTGTTTATGTGGCAATTTAAGCCTACTTTTTAATTTGCATTTTTGATTTTTGATTATTATGTGTGTTGACATATATAAGCCTCTACATTTTATGTAGTCACATGTCTCAATCCTTTCCTTCCTTCTACAGCTTTGATGCTTAGAATGTTCTTCTTCATGTCAAGATTATGTAAACATTTGGCTATATTTTTTCTAGTTTGTTTAGAGTTTCACTTTTATATAATTTCCTTAAATCAT
>NW_012107408.1:1453934-1496500 GCF_000951045.1 Mandrillus leucophaeus
CAGCTCTACAAAAATACAAAAATTAGCCAGGCATGATGGTGGGTGCCTGCAATCCCAGGTACTTGGGAGGTTGAGACAAGAGAATTGCTTGAACCTGGGAGGCAGAGATTGCAACGAGCCAAGATCGCGCCATTGCACTCCAGCTTGGATGACCGAGCAAGATTTTGTCTCAAAAAAAAAAAAAATTTTTTTTTTTAGTTAACTAATTGTCCTGGAAGCATTTATTCATAATCCTTCCTTTCTCCACTAAGTTACTTTTCTATTGGTGCAATTTTCAGATGAATAATGAAAGATGGCAGGATCAAGGGTGGGGTGGGTAAGTAGAAGGAGGGAGCAGGTGGTTTGGGGCAGGTGTTACATTTATGCAAGTGGCATCTTGCATCTTACTGCAAACAAACAAGGCCAATCTTGGCCAGAAAAAAGAGGACAGCAAGAATAAGAAGGCCTTGAGAAAGAGAAATCATCATCTCTCCTCTTCATCTCTGAGGTGCAGAAAGAACAAAAGTTAGGCTGGTGGGTTAAGAGAAATCTCATAACGTGGTACACTCCACTCTTCTGCCACCTCCTCCCCAAAATAAATTTCAGGTACTGCCAAATCATTCCAACCTCAACAAATCATGAAGAGAGCATCTAAGTAACCCTCCTGATTATGAAGAAAAATTAAGCTGTTACTTCAAAAACAAAGACCTTGGGCTTTAAACTAAAAACAAAGCAAAGACAAACATTATGCCTCTCTTCCTTACCTCATGCTGGTCCCATGAATCCCATAAGCCAGAATGTGGCTATGACTTGGTGATCATAACCAGATAAACATTTTTGCCAGATTTGCCTATGAAAGCGGCACTAAACATGATACTTTTTGAGGCCCCTGAATACAGAGGATTAATTTGGCCTCAATCTTTATTGTTATCCATCTCACTAATGTAGAAACATTCTGAAGACCAAAATTAGAGCAGAAAAAATAACCAGAGCTAGAAGAGTATGCACCAGGGAAGATCCAGGTTTTTGTGGGGCCAATATTGGGAGCTTCTTTCAGTAGAAGGTAGGTTTTGAAAGCAAAATTGTTGGGTCCTCCCAGGGGAAATGCACCAGTAGGCCAACAAAATAGAAAACATGAATAAGTTTTTATTTTATTAATGTAGATGAACTACATACCATCCATTTGTTTTCATCCTTTTCCTGGCGGTAAGCTACATCGTGCATTAAAACTTTTACATACTTCTTTTGCAAGTGTGATGTATTAAATGTCACCACAAAGTCATTGGCTCCTTCACGATAGATGACACTTAGGTCAAAAGGAGCCTCAGGTTTAACTGGAAAAGAAAAAGAAATAAATTCTGTCTAAAGGGCAGCCAAGGAAATAATTATAGTATTTAAAATTCATCCCCTCTGCAAATCACTTTGACGCTTTTTGTGTCAGTAAATGGCCAACTATTCAGAAAACCATTTCTTCTTCTTGGGTTTAAATCCAGTCCACATTCTCCAGCCTCCCTTGCAGTGGGGTGTGGCCTTGTGAATGAGGTGGGCAGAAGAAATGCACACCCACTTCCATCCTGGCCCAGACACACACCCATATGTGACTCCTCGGCTGTGCCCTCTTCCACTACTTGGAGTCCTGCATTACAGACGGTGGAGCCACAGGATGGAAAGTGCCCTGAATACTGCTTGGAGAAGCCCCAGTTGCAGGTTAGAAACATCCATTTTGACTCTGATGTGAGTGAGAAATAAACTTATGGTGTTTGAGATATCATATGTTTGGGGGCTTATTTGTTACAGCAGCTTGTGTTAATTTTACACTAAAACACATCCTCTTTGCTTTTGAATATTGGAGAACTTGTTACTAATGAGTCCCAAAGCAGGAGTATTTAAACTCTGAGTCTTCATTCTTGTAATAAAATTAGGTTATATGCTGTGAACCTTGCACCTCATCTCAGCTACAGTGACATGAAGGGTCTGCATCCTGGCCCTGGCTAAGACCTTCCAGAGTGGCCTCAGGGGGTCCCCTCTGTCAGTCTCACTGACTTAATGCTGAAGGAATGTCTTAATTCCTCTTGGGCTTCCTCCTACTGCCTTCCTGCCTTGCAGAGTTGCTGTTAGAATCAAATGCTCCACACATGCTAAGCTGTTGGAGGGAGATCAGTATTACTTCAGGTAGAACAAACCCAGAGAAAGGTATTGATTTCCTAGAAAGGTCCTGAGACTTCCCTGTCCTGGCCTCTTGGCTGCTCATTGATCACAGCCTGGGAAGTTAGCTGTCTGGGGATGGGGGTGCTACTTTTTGCATGACTGATCTCGGGCGCAGTTGTTCACAAGAGGATGTGGGTTCATCAAACTTTCACTCAGTAGAGTGTGAGCTGGGATTTAGAGCTGCTTGCCAGCCCAATAAAACGCAGAGTTTGGCCCAGTTCTTGTTGTAGTCACTTGTTCATAGTGGTGACTGCCTGTTTCTGCTGCTTTGCCTTAGAGGTACTGAAAAAAAAGCAGTGACTTCATTTTTCACCCTTGGATCCGTTATAAAAGGGAAGTTTATCAAAAGGAAAGATGCCCTGGACCTAGAGGGAAGCAGGAGGAAAGGCAGTGGGTGAACAACAGCCCAACAGAGAATGCTGGCAATGCTTTCGCCCCTCTCCCCCGTTCCTGCCCTCCATTCCATTCTCAACAAGGCCTTCTGAGCTGAAGCCCCTGCCCCGTGCCCATCTTTTAATAATAGAGGAATTAAAGGAAGAACACAGCTCCTAAGTACTGCATGCTTTGCTTATGCTGTCTTCAAACAACAGTCACTTATCACCAGCATATTGATAAGGAAACTGAATTTCAGAGAAGTTAATTATGTTCAGGTCCCTGTAAAATGGTTTAAAGGGATTCAGATTCATTTCTTTGATTCTGAGGCTCACTCTTGTTCATTTAGCTTTTGTTTCTCTACCTTGTTACATATCACAATGGCTGGTCCTGGTGCCCTCTGGACAGTTCTGCCTCAAGCCCAAATGATTTCTTTGAGCAAATTAGAAAAAGGGTCTCATTCGTCAAGCAATATTTTAGAGGGAATACATCCTTGTACAATCTGAACAATCATATCAATCTACTCTGCCCAGAGAAGTGGGAAGGCAGGAAGCTTCCCTTTTCAGCCTTACTGGGTTGGGAGACTCCTAAACAAGGGGAAGTGAGGGTGCAGGTGGTGGCAGGGGAGCGCTAGCTCTGGGGCTCAATCAGAAGCATCCAGTTTAAATTCACTTAAATGGTAGTTCCATTAATGAAGTGTCCCCTTAGGACCTAGGAGATGCTACTGTGAGACATGCCTCCACCACCTCTCATCCTGCTTGTCCAGGGGTGCTTTCTATAGCCCGAAGGGACTCACACCACCCCTTCCAAAGGGACCTGTGCTATCAGCAGTGTGTGTACCGTACCTCTCCCCATTGCCGTTCGGATGAGGCATGTCAGATTTACAGTCTTCTGGGGGATGGAGACTGTAAGTGCATTAAGCATGTGGGATATGGGGATTTGGAGGTGGCAGGTGTCACCTGGAGACTCTTGGTGTGTTGTTAGTGCTTATGTGCATGTAAATGCTTACATGCTGGTGTGGAGTTTTGTAAGAACGGGCTCTCCCCTGATGCTCCAGAACCTCTGCCTTCTCTGCTCACTCTCAGAGAAGTGAATGTATATTTGCAATGCAAATGGTGAAACTTTAGATATGGTGCTCTATCCATAGAGGCCTCATCTCCAAATGATCAGAATCCAACTTTTTCATAACCTCAGATATACCCTGTTGTTGTCATCCCTGGTCCTTTGCCACTAATCAGGACCCACACTTGTCATGGCCAACACTGCTTCTGTGTGGCCAACATGCACAGCCATCTGCCTAATGTCTCTTTTCTACTACATTTGCTTTCTCACAAGTTAATTGTTCACACATGGAACTTCTGCTTTAACTCTCTATTTTACCATCTTAGTGAAACAAAACTGAGACAAAGCTGAGCTAGGTTTCTCACTCTTTCCTGTCTTTAATGAGTATTGCTCTCTTACCTTTAATTTTCTTTTTGAGTGCTGAAGTGGGTGCGAATAGGGAATGCTAAAGGTATTTTTTTAGACATGGTTAACATTTAAATCAGTAGACTTTGAATAAAGTAGATTGCCTTCCATGATGTGGTGGGCATCACCCCATCAGTAGAAGGCCTCTAGAGCAAAGACTGAGGTTCCTTGAAGAAGGAAGTCTGTCTCAAGAGTACAATACAGAAAATCTGCTTGAGTTTCTTGCCCTGCGGAATTTAGACTCAGTACTGCACTCTTTCCTACATTTCT
The DNA here is from genome assembly GCF_000951045.1 of Mandrillus leucophaeus. Lineage (NCBI taxonomy): Eukaryota > Metazoa > Chordata > Mammalia > Primates > Cercopithecidae > Mandrillus > Mandrillus leucophaeus. The sequence goes on from NW_012107408.1 coordinate 1,458,231, forward strand.
AGTCTACTGGCTTGCCTTATGGATTTTTGCAATTGCCAGTTCCCACAACTACAAAAGTCAGTTTCTTAATAGAAATCTCTCCTGTCAATTATCTGTCTGTTTATCTATCTATCTATCTATCTATCATCTATCTATCTATTCTCCTATTGATTCCCTTTTTTTTTTCTAGAAAACTCTGACTAATAGAGAAGGCATATAAACTTTTAAAAATAACTTGACAGGTTAGCTAAACTTATTTGGGGATTTGGGGAGAATACCACAAGGAATTCAGGAGAAGGACAGGTGAGGAAAGAAAGAACAGGTAAGGAAGGAAAGGACACCTGTGGATGGATGACAAGAAACCCAGCTCCAGTTAGACACTTCATGTAGATTTGCACAAACACTCTCTTTCACAGGTGGGTTTGAAGATTCTCAGAATTCTTTCATGGCAGGAAAGTATAAATTTCAAAATTTTCATTTATTAAAAAAATTTGCAGTAGGGAATTAGCTATTGTCTATTGCCAATTGTTTCCACTACTTGTCTACTTTTAACCTACAGAATGTCCAGACACAGTGTTTTCAGGTATCCCCAAAATGACAACCATACCCTTATATACAACTTCTTACCTATAGTGGTTAGGTCTATTTTTTTGCAGGTTAGACTCTTTCCTCCAACCTTCACACATATATTGCTCTTTCCAATCAGTAAGAATTTCTTTGTCTCAATGAAATATATCTCTTGTAGTTTCCTGAAACTCAGGCACTTTACCTCCACGAGGGCCCCACTGTAGGAATAAAAAGGGGATATGTCTTGATTCAGGTAGGAGTTCCTGTATACAATGGAATAGTATCATACACACATTGATGTATGTTAGACTTTAACTCTGTTCATAGGTATGTGGGTGGGTGAGTAGAGGCATGTTCAGGAATGAGAGATAATGAATTAAAATCATATGGCTTTCTGCTGCTATGATACTTAGTGATGATTTACTTATAATTAGATGCAATTGAACCTGAAATAGTCAAAACATGTTTATAAAATTATAGGAAATTTCTGTATTTTTTATAATTGATCATTGAAACACAAATGCTTTGTTCAGGTAAAAAGGTAATTGCTTTTTTTTTTTTTTTTTTTTTTGCTGTTCCATAGGAATATATGTGAGAAATAAGAGCCGTAAAAATATTGATTAAAAACAAGTTAAAGAAAATGATAACATAGTATAAAGGGTTATATACATAATATCACATATACTTAATGGGTAGTGTAAGGGATTTTCACAGGTAATTTTGGCTGATAAACCCTAACAAGACCGGTTAAGAAAACAAAAGATATAAATTACTAATATGTGGAATGTAAGAGGAGATATCACTATAGAACATGCAGATGTTAAAGGTACAATAAGGAAATTTTAAATGTTATTTTAATGCATATAATAACTTAGATGTAATGAAAATGTTTTCATAAACACAAATTAGTAAATCTGACCCACATAGAAATGGAATATTTCAAGAGTTATATTTCTCTCAAAGAAATTAAACTTATTATCAGTAAACTTTCCCACAAAGAAAACTCTATGCCTGATGGTTATATTCTGGTAAATTATATCAAATGTATAAGGAAAGAAATAGTGCCAATCTGACACAAATTCTTTTGGAAACTAGAGGAGGAATGACCCTTGTCAATCTATTTTTTGAAGCTAGCTTAATCCTTGTACCCAAACCTGGCCAAAATATTACAGAAAAGAAGCTGATAGACAAATATCCCTCAAAATGTATAAGCAAAATTTTACCAGAAAATACTAACACACTAATTTTAATACATAATGACAAAGTAGGGCATATCTCAGGAAACCAAAGCAGGTTAAACATTCAAAAATTAATCAGTATAATTTGCCACATTAATAGACTAGAAGACATAAATAACCTGGTTATAGTCAACTGATGCATTCAAAGCATAACTTAGTAACATGAATGCATCTATTCATATTAAAAACTCACAGCAAATAAGAAATAGAAAGTTACTTCCTCAACCCGATAGAGAGCATTTACAAAAGCCTATAGTTAATATCATATTTAATGCTGAAATTGTGAACACGAATTGTTTCCCTAAGACCAGGACATGACGGGATATCCACTTTCACCATTTCTATTCAGTGATGTACAAGAGGTTTTAGCCAATGCATAAGGCAAGAGAAACAAATAAAATGTATCCAGATTGGAAAGAAGGAAAAAATACTTCCAGCATTTGCAGACAACGTGTTTATTCACGTGGAAAATGGTAAAGAATATTCAATACAACTACAGAAATGAATAAAGTGAGTTATCAAGGCTATTATACAAAAGTAAGTTTATATGTCTATAGGCTAGCATCAAACAATTAGAAAATAAAATTTAAAAATGATATTTCAATTTATGATATAAATAAATACATAAAATATTTAGAAATAAAAGATGTTCAAGGTCTTTGCACTAGAAACGACAAAACATTGTTGACAGGTTTTAAAAGAAATCTAAATAAATAGAGAGCTATGTTTATGGACTAGCTAATTCAATATTGATAACATGAAATTTTCCCCAAAATGGCCTATATAATATTACTCAAAATCTCAGTAGAATTTTTTAAGAAATTGACAAGCTGATTCTAAAATGTATGTGGAAATACAAGGAACCCATGATAGCCAAAACAACACTGGAAAATGGAAACCTCAGAAACCCGACTTCAAACTTAGTATAAAACTATAATAATCAAAACAATTTAGTACTGGCATAAGGATAAATAAAGTGACCAATAGAAAGAACAGAGAATTCAGAAATAGACTCACATATAATGTTGATGGATTTTTAAATGCAGGCACCCAATAAATTCAATGGAGTCATAGCACATCATTTTCAACCAATTTCTTTGAAACAGCTGAGTAAATGTATAGAAAATATAAACCCTAGTTCCACATAGTTATATAGGGTTAATTATATGTCGGATATTAACCTAAATATGAAGGCTAAAATTGTAGAATATTTAAAAGAAAACATAAGAAAATATCTTCCCAATTTTGGGGTAGGCAAAGGTATCTTAGCAAGGATACAAAAAGCACTACATATAAAAGAAAATGAATGATATATTAGACTCCATCAAGACAAAAAAACTCTTGCTTATTAAAATGCACCGTTAAGAAAATAAAATGGCAAACTTCAGACTAGAAAATAGATGCAATACATCTATCTGACAAAGGAAATGTATACAGAATATATAAAGAACTCATATCCAGCAATAATAAAAGGACAAATAACTCAATGATTTTAACAGATTCTAACCCAAAGAAGACATGCAAATGACCAAGTATATGAAAAGATGTTCAACATTTGTTATTTGAGAAATATAAATTAAAAGCCTAGTGAGATACTATCCCAAACTCAAATGTTGCAAATGATGTGTAGCTCTCATGCATTGCTGGGATGAGAGTAGAATGGTATAACCACTTTGAAAAACTGTTGGGCAGTTTCCTATAAACTTAGATACCCTCTTACTTCATGACACAGCAATTCCATTCTGAGGTTTTATACCCCAGAGAAATGAAAATACATATTCACAAACTGATTTGTCCAAGAATGTGAACAGCAACCTAAAAAAGAATAGTCTCAAACTTGAAAAAACACAAATATTCATAAAGAGGAGAAAGAATTAAAAATTTGTGGTATATTCATACAGTGGAATTACTATTCAGCAATTGAAAAGATGAGCTATGAGATGGACATCAACATGGCTAACTCTCACAAACACTGTGTTAAATGAAAGAAGACAGAAAAGAATAAAGAGTATTCTATTAATAAGAACTATCAGAAACAGGCAAAAACCAAAGGGTAATAAAATTGAGAATTATGATTGCTCCTGGGATGTGAAGATTGACTGGAAGGGAACATGATGCGTCCTTCTAGGAAAAAAAAAAGTTCTATATCTTTACTGTTGGAATGGCTACATGTCCTAGACATTTCTCAAAATTCACTAAAGTTTTGTGCATTTTACCACACATAAATTTTACCCCTAAAATCCATTGTAATCAAACAAGAAAGTAAACAAAAATAAATAAATAATGTAAAAATTAAAGAAGTAACAAAGGTATATATTCTCATTGTAAAGATAGAATAAAAGTAAAATCCTAGGGTTATTTTCCTTTCCTAACCCTAAATTTAATTTTCCTCTTCTGTGATAAACACAGTTACCAATTTGTTTTTCCTATGTGCTCTTTAAGCTCAGCAAAATAGCTCTAAAGAGGCATAACTGGGTCAAATTGGAAGTGAAGATCTGGGCAGAAAAAAGTTCCTCTGGGTAAGTGTGCGTATATGAAAGAATTCTTTCCATTAACCAGATGTAATTTTGTTTAAATCCTAAGGAGTGTGTTCTAGGAAGGCCTTTTACTACCTACAACCCACAATGTGTGTTGGTTTTCCTTGGTGAACTGGATGTGTGTACACTCTTCTCTAAATGTGCTCAAATGAGTCCTTTCGAGAATGGCTCCTGGACTCAGCAGAAAAAGAGGTGCATGTTTGTCTAGCTTCGGGTGAGCTGGCCAGGAGGTTAAACACAGGGGAGAGTGGCCCAGCTTTAGGTACAGAATCTTTCACCTTTGGTTTATTGTGGTCTGAGTGACTGGTTAAGCTCCTACAGTCATGAAAACTAGAGATTGGTGAAGAAATGTTAAGTTAATTAACTGGCAAAATATATTGATTACTTTGGGGACGTTCCTTAAAACTGTTCTCCCAAATCGTTAGTTTTGTTAACTGCTATCTTTTAGGGTATGCAATTGTTTAGGCTTTAAAGAGTATGCGTGTATGTGTGTGTGTTTCAAAGTTACCAGGGAGTTGTGTTTCTTGTTGGGGTAGATGGGCTTTCCCATTTGGAACAGGATAAAAATAAAAACTGAATTTTTGGGTAAGGTAGACAGACACCAGGGAATAAGCTTAGGATGAACATCAGGTGGAAAGATCTGAAGATGGCAATGTCACGATTTGATAAATAAATCTAGAAGGGGAGACTGGGAGTGGGGTCCCATTTCTGAATTTTAGGTAAACATGGGTTGTAGAGAAGCTAGGACAAAACTTTTAGTTCAATCCTTGAATATAGAATATATTTGTAAGGAAAGTATGTGTGAAATATCCAATTACAGGCCCCAACCTGTAGCAAGTTTCTGGCACTGTTGGGAATTTCAGGGGGATCTAAAATGGTATTCTCAGCTCATTCCCATGTTTTTGAGAATGAAATTAATGAGCAATGGACAATCAAGGATGACTGTATGGCTGTCTTGTGAAACTGGGCATCCTTTTAAGGGCTCTGAACTCCAGGAGTTAATCTATTAAAGAGCTCATACTTATATTTTCTGCTGAAAATATTTCTTAAGGCAGTCCCTTTCCAACTGAAATACCTGAATCCAATTGGAAAACTCAAATAGAGGAGGCTCTGGACAGATTACAATTACAATATGACAGGAAAAATCAAAAGACATGTTAAAGGGTAAGTGTGTTCAAGTGGGCAAGGAAGTGGTCAAATATGGTGTGAATGAAAGTGAACAGAAAGGTCAACCTCAGCTTGGCCGAGAGAAACCAGGATGAACACTCAGCCCACCAGTCAAAAAGCCAAAGTCAAACCACTGTGTGAGAGAGTGATTTGCCCACGAAAATGAGTGCATTGTTTGAATGAGTTGTTCGGCTATTTTAGTGCAATCCATTTCCAGCCTAGATTGTGGACAGTGAACTGGTTCCGGTTCTTTCGACCTATTTTATTCCTGGAAAATGTGTTAGGGAAGTGAACAGAGGCAGACGGAGAACACAGTACACTACTCAAGTCCAAGAGCATGTTTATCTAAGGACTGCAGCAGGAAGCGCTGCAATGAATAGACGCAGGAAGCTCCCATAAATTAGCATAAACAGGAATTCAGGGCTTGTTTGGACTATGGACTGTGGAGAATTGTCTCAGTGTCTATGGAATGTAGGAAGCCTTCTATTACTACTGGTGGATCTTGATTTACTTTGCTCACTAGGACACTAAGTAAAAATTAGGTCATTCGCATACGAATTTGGAGATAGCCTCACATCAGAATTTCAAGTTAGAGTAGTGTCTCAAATCACCAGAGATAGTAACCCTTGGCAACAAGAGATGACTTATGTTGGAAGGAGAAGATAAAGTTCCCTGAGACCTTCAGTAAATTTTCAAATCAAAGACTCTTTTTCTTTGCCTTTTCTGTGAGACCTTGTGAAAAAAAATGCCAACTTGTTCCTGTCAATTTTTGGAAAATTTACATTGAGAGGATCATCTGAAGTCAAATTGTGTCAAGATGGTAGAAGTTAGGTCAATATTCACAGAATTATAATTTAATGTTGCTTTCCCATTACTCGTTATTCACTGGCTATTTGAAATGATTTACATGATGAAACTATTTAACCATCACAACCTTCCTGTGAGGCAGGTTATCTCATTTTACAGGTGAGGAAACTGAGGCATAGATATATCACATAACTTTCTCTTGGTCAAAAAGCTAGTAAGCACTGGTATTGGGATTGGAAACAACGCAGTTTAACTCTCAGATGCAACTTGAAGACACTGGATTGTCTCATGTTGGGCAAACAGATTTTTGGTGAGGCATGTTGAAGGAGATGAAGGTTTTAAATTCTGACATGAAGTTGGGAGGGATGTGGGATCCCCAAGATCCAGAGTGTCATTTGACTGAGCCTCAGGATCTGAAAGTTGGACCATGAGAGGGGCTTTGCATGAGTGTTTTTGGTGAAGGACAAGCAGTTTCAGGAGGCTGTTGGGAATTCCTTAGATGTTAACATTTGTTAATTAGGCCACATATTCTTTCTTTTGCAGCTATTAAAAACAGCACATGAAAAGAGAGACAGAGGATGCCTAAGCAACCATTAAAACCACCATCCCTCACCATATTTCAAATTCCAGATTGGTGGTGTTCACATCTGGGTCCTCAAAAGCACAGGTCAGTGAGTGCTGGGATCCATTCACTTCCAACTGGCTATAGCATGAGAATGAGTAGTCATCCAGTTCTGCATCTTCCAAGTCTCCTGGGGAGGAACAAACATGCAGCTGTTAATGAAACAAATAAATGCATCCTTTTGAAATATGGCATGACCTTAATAAAACAGCAGACTCTGTGGCAGACATGCAGGAGTAATGGATTATGTATTATCTAAAGAAGGAAAGCCTAAGGGTGAAGACAAGAAAAATGCTTCAAAACCAACCAACAAAAAACAGAAAACAAAAATGCTCAATGCTAACAGAGTTTTCCAATACAAAAAAAAAATCCATCATAATGAGTAAGTAACCTCCAAATATTTCTGAGTTAAAGAACCAGAGGCACTGAACACATTTTTTTTTCTGTATTTAAACTGGAGTTTCTTCTACTACATTTGTTATATTGATTGTCCCTATATTTCAAAGAAGAGACACTTCATTTCCATTATCCCCATGCTACCTAATCTCACTTTTGACTTTATTACAAATCATAATTTATTCCCTCCCTAGTATCTTTTTTTTCTTAAATGAAGGACAATGATAGCTATCTTGCAGTCAGAATTTTGCTTTTTTAAGAGGTCACTTTCTCTTGCCTAAAAAGGCATCCCAACTAAAAGTGACACTGATTATCTCCATTGTCTTAAGCTACTGACTGAGACAAATATGGTTAGGAAAAAAATTAGATCTGGCAGGACTCAGATTTGGTAAAACTTCCTGTGAATGTTGTACATACTGCTTCTGCTCTTATAGATTCTTCTATAGACACAGTATCTTATAGATTCTAGCAGGATTCTGGAAGAAAGTGGGGAACCAAAAATTTTCTTTTTTTTTTGCTATTACTTTTGGAAAGTGTAATCTGTCACACATAGTATTTGGTTTCTTAAGCTGAGTTGTAGACCCTATAATGAAATCTGCGTTTTGTATGTATGTTTTACATGATAGCAAAGTGAGGCTGGAATAAATATGTCAGAAAGTGTACAACCACTGGGACCTGAGAAAATCCAGAGCAAGCAAAGCCATTCTCAGAGTGCTCAAGTGTGAGCCTAGGACTGCGTCCATGTATTTTTGGTTCACTGGTACTAGAAATTAGATGCTTCCAAGGCTTTACACTGGAAACAGAATATACTAAAATCGAATCCCAGTTGAGTGTCCCAGAGACCAAGGGCTGTTGGAACAGCACTTTCTTTACTTAAATAACTCAGTAGGGAAAATGGGAAAGTTAGTAAAGCTGATTGTGAATGGACCAACCAGTTGAATGACAGATTGGTTCAGTCAAAGCAACAAATCTCAAACAGTCCTAGCTAGACGATAGGTGTGGGCGCTGCTCACAGCCACAGGCATTTATCTTTCTGGCCATTCCCAGAATCCATCCAGCTCACAGCTCTGCCACCAGCAAAACTCTTTATGTAATTTCAGCAGGGTATGGCCCTCCTTCTGATGACAGCATGAAATAATGAGAGGCAGCCCGCTAATTTTGTAGACTTAGATTTCTTCCCTGTGCAGTGATAGCTTTCTAAACGCAGTGGTTCTGACTTTACATGGCACTCCTCACACTGTCCTGACATTTTCTCTTCCACCAATCCTATACACAGAACATAGATTATTATTTGGATTCAGACATCCTGTGGGCCAGCTTTGTCTTCACGATTGTTCAATAGAGACAGCACACTCTAGCAGATGCCGGCACCCACATCACAAAACAAAGGACTCCCACTTCCACTCAGTCTGGCAAAGCATACAATATACAAAGAGCCATTTATACCCTGTTTCCTGCACCTAAAATGGCTGTGTTTTAGGAAGCAGCTCACTGACTTTTCAGTAGATATTACTGGGCAGAGTTCCTTTGTAACCCAGAAAAATTCCCTTCAATGACTTATAAAATGTGATGGCATTTTACAAAGAGAATATTCTGCATGACATGAGCTGAAAAATTCTTGGCTAAGAGTAGTTAATGTACACAGTGGTTAAGACCTGTGGTGTCAGAGCTGGACAGATGTGCATTTAAATTCTGTCTGTATAGTCTACCTGTGGTCCTCTGTCAGGTAGGCAACTTCTCTAAAACATGTGTTCTAATATGTAAACTCATGCTATGAGCAATCACTGAATGGATATATACAAAGAGGCAGCTTAGAACACAGTAAAGATTTAATAGAGATTAGCTATGAGTATAATATTTTCTGAGAAATAAGTAATGAAAAGGTAAAATAAGAATTCTAATTCTGAAAATGTACATGAAACATTTGAGAGTCTCTTTAAAAAGTTTGTCAATTGAAGGTGTTATAATCACTATGGTTTTGAAATTACATGGAGCTTTTGAATAATGAGTTAATCTATTATTCTTTAAATGCTCAATAATTAATATTATTCATATTTAAATAAGTATCTAGACATATTTATCCATAAAAATTTAAATTTTGTGGAATATGTACCATAGGCAAGCCAGTGTCATTTAGAAGTCTTCTTCCTACTGAAATGGAGTTAGTTGATTAATAGTGTAAATGATTTGGATTTTTAAAAAGTGTACCTTTCTTCGCTTGATCATCCTTGTGATGATCAGAAAATTGACAGCTTTCGACAAGCAGCAACTGAATGTGAATTCCTTATACCCCAAACTGGGAAGTATTTTGATGTAATCATGTGAATAGGGTAATTATACATCTTCTAAAAAATCTGAAACTTAAAAAGTTGAAGTGAAAACTCAGCTTTCAACTAGAATTCTTATATATTTTAAAAATAGTATGATCACCATGGTGAAATAGTGAGTATAGATGACACCAAAGAGAGTAAGATTTATGTTTCCTGCCACACATCAGTCTTTGTGGAAATCCAAGGCAATGTTTAGCATAGAATAATGATCATCCCCCATAAAGTGAGTCATACACTGTAAAAAATGTCAAATTCTCTGACAATTCCCTTAATGAGAAAATTCTAGGGATTTCCATCCTTCGTAATTACATGACTCAAAATATATAAGCTGAGTCATTAGGCTGATGTGTTTGATATTGTCTACAGGCAAATACTCTTTAACTCTTGAAGTGAAAGGGCTTAATTTGCAGGAGCAAGTTGATTGTCTAAATTCCCACATGTCTCCTGCTGCTGTTAGACACTTCTGTCTAGTTTTGTTATAATTACAATGTGTTTATATATGGGCAGGGTTGGCTTCTCGGTACTAAGTTTTTTAGATCCCAAACAGAATCATTACATATGGCCAATTTGTTGGTGTAGAGGCAATTCAGTGTATTGCAATGAGTAAACTTATTTAGATCTTTCTCTAGTCAGTTCTTTACTTAAAATCTCACATAAATCTCTCAAAACTAAAGTACTTTGCAAACACTTTCAAAAGTTATTGGATGTCTACTATATTCTAGCCACTGATTTGGGTGTTGAGGATATAGCACTGGTCAATGCAGACAAAGCTATTGATTGCTTCTGGACATTATCTCATCCTGAAAGTTATGCTTTCAGGATTTCTTAAAAAGTCAAACAAAATGAATCCAATTTGATCTCCTGACAAAGTAAAATGACTTTGGACATTTTCCTCCAAGCAGAGTCATAGCATCTACATGAGTGTTCCTTTTGTAAGAGCAGAGGAATCATTCAACATTTAAGATCTACACTTGGGAGTGAAATGCATTCCTTCTTGAGAATTCTGAGGTCTTATAAACCACCCATAGTATTGACCCCCTGCCCCCTGTCATGGTGGTTAGAACATCTAAAAAAATGACTGAATATGTAGTAAATTCTCAAACTCCACTCCAACCCAGTGCCTGACTCAGGTCTGTTACGGAACTGAGTAGCCTGAAACCATGCTACAGATAATCCAAAATCCATAAGAAAAGTAAGAAATGACTCACCATTTTGTGCATAGCCACTTTCTCCAGAAACGACTTGAAGTAAAGAAAAAACCATGCCAAAAGTTGTACCTAGAATTGTCATTCTGAGAGAGAAAGAGAGAGAGAGATGTGTGAGCCAGTGTATATGAAATGAATGAGAGGAAGACGAAGGGAGGGAGGGAGGAAGACAGAGAAGCTTAGATCTAGGGCTTTATACTTATCTAACCACAGACAAGGGAAGTATAAACACAGCAAAAAAGAAGGCAAGTTCCAGAAACAGGAAGTCTGAGTAAAAATATTGCTGCTGTAAGCAGAGGTAAAGGAGATGAAGAGACAGAGCCTCTGAAATTATTGTTCCTCCTGGATATTCCCTGCAGCCCCCACACTTACTGCGCTTACTTTAAAGTAAGGCAGTAGATTCACACCTAGGCTCAAGCTATCTTAGGCTAGAGGCTACTTTATTTATTTTTTTAATTTTTATTTTTTTGAGACAGAGTCTTGCTCTGTTGCCCAGGCTGGAGTACAACTGCATGATCTTGGCTCACCGCAATCTCCACCTCCCAGGTTCAAGCAATTCTTCTGCCTCAGCCTCCTGAGTAGCTGGGACTACAGGCAAATGCCACCATGCTGGGCTAATTTTTGGATTTTCAATGGAGACGGGGTTTCGCCATGTTGGCCGGCTTGTCTCAAACTCCTGACCTCAAGTGATCTGCCTGTCTCAGTCTCCCAAAGTGCTAGGATTACAGGCGTGAGCCACCGTGGCTAAGGGCCCACTTTAAAAGAATCTGAAGACAAAAACTCAAACTTACAAAGTGAATCAATTGGTTGTTTGGAGTGAGTTTTGCTTTAAAGAAACAGTCTGCACTATATGAAGTACTTTATCGTAGGTCTATTTTAAATAGCTTACCTCCAACTTCCAAGTTTCACAAGAATAGCAGTTTTTCTCTTTTGTTCTCTGTGTATCCCTGGTATTTACTCATATCTTACGCATCATAGTAGACATTCAAGAATTATTTGTTTAATGTAATGCAGAAGTTGGCAAACTATGACCTAGGGACCAATTTTTTAAAAATTATTTATTTATTTTTTCTTTTTCAAAAGATCATTTTTTCCCCAAGTAAGCCTTGGTACCACATTTAGTCTACCACCTGTTTTTGCAAATAATGTTTCATTGGAATAGAGCCTCACCCATTTGTGTATCATCTACAGCTGCTTTTCTGCTACAATGGCAGAGCTGAGTAGATGGGTTAGAGATTGTATGGTACAAAAGGTATAAAATCTTTACTATCTGACCCTTTGTAGAAAAAGTCTGCTGACCTCTTGTTTAAAGGATAAAGTAGGTCCTTTCTTAGTGTATGTAAAACAGGATTCTATTTGTGAAAATTTGATTGCCACACAACTTTTCAGGTACATATAGTACACATGAACTATATTACTGCCTAGGTATACAGGGCAGAAGTCTGAGACCATGGCACAGACAACTCAGACTCCCCCGAACTTATATGCCAGTCAAAAACCTTCTTAATATGGCCTCATGGTTAAAGTGGTGGTATTTGTGAAGCCTGACTGCTTCTTGGTAACTGTTGGATTTTTTTTTTTTTTTCTTTTTCTTGAAAAAAATAATCTAACCTGGATTCAGGCCATAAACCTCTATGTTTGATTCACAGTGGCTCTCTTTTGGAAAGACACCATAAGACTGCAATCATAAGGTGAGGAGTGCAGAGAAATAAGTGATCAGAGTTATGAACTTCTGTTGGATTCACTGTCATTAGGTAGAATTGCACCTATGGGCTTGTGAAATGGCTAAAATTAGCGGAGAAAAGCAACATCCCCCCAGGTGCAAAACAAATCGGAGAGACTTTAAAAGACGCTTAACTGGCCGGGCGCGGTGGCTCACGCCTGTAATCCTAGCACTGTGGGAGGCCGAGGCAGGCGGATCACGAGGTCAGGAGATCGAGGCCATCCTGGCGAACACGGTGAAACCCCGTCTCTACTGAAAATACAAAAAATTAGCCGGGCTTGGTGGCGGGCGCCTGTAGTCCCAGCTACTCAGGAGGCTGAGGCAGGAGAATGGCGTTAACCCGGGAGGCGGAGCTTGCAGTAAGCCAAGATTGCGCCACTGCACTCCAGCCTGGGCTACAGAGCGAGACTCCGTCTCAAAAAAAAAAAAAAAAAAAAGACACGTGATTTAGCTTGTCCCATCATTACAATTATCTGACAATAATGAAGTAAGAAAAAAAGGAGGTGGGACATTTGTACCAGTCTCTGGATTCTCCTTTTCAGTGTTAAGACACTCGGTCTGCACCAGTTATAATGCCACACTTTGGATTATAGGCTCAAGGAATACTTCGGAGCAAGAATCCAACTGAAGGGGACATATTCCATCTTCTCCATTTTTCAGGGCCTTCTCTGGGCATTTGAAAGCAGTTTCCAAGTCAAATAAAGAGTGAAAATTTTGTGCATTGATAATAATTTGTGTCTTCATTTCTAATCTTGTTTTGAAAGCTTGGTTAGAAAATTGTAAGCCTGATTCACAAAAATTGGTATATTTTGTGCACTGAGCTCAATACCCGTTCAAGAAAGCTATAATTATAAATTCCCATGAATTAAGCAAGTGTTCAAGGAAAAATCCCAAATTATATCTATCTACCAACACAGATCTCCTAAACGGCTAACAGATTGTCACTCTATGGGTGAGTAACTGGGTCATGTCTCTTTAAATTCTCTTGTTTATCATTTAAGTGGACTATCATTTTGATTGTATCTCTTTCCTTTAGTTGTGAAGATGTAAAAGAACAAAGCCAAGACACAATATTTTGGTACAGCATGTGCTGGTTTGTTCTGGGGATTTCCACAGGGGTGCTTACTTTCTGGGTGGGGCAGGAGATGCTGAAAAGACCTCAGAGAGAAGCCTAAAGTGTGGGGAGCTCAAAGAAAAATGACATGCATCACCAGTCCTTCTAGAGATTGTTGGGGAACAACAGTGCCTTCTCTCTTTCCTCACTCAGGTCTTGCTAGTCCTTTGGAGACTTAGAAAAGCTGAGGAAGAACCACCTAGCTCACCCTATCCCCCAGGTAACACACATTTACTGTATTACTTTGTCATTACTTTTGTGAGACAAGCACAGAAAGAAGAGGATGAGAAAGACTATTTGGGGGCGCTCAAGCCTCCAAATGTGAAATCAGGATGCAAGCATTGGGCTGTGGTAGAAGCAAGCAGTTTGGCGTGGCAACTGGCTTGGATGTATTTCTTTTCCTCCTCCTCATCCATCACTTCCTTTCATGGCTACATTTTCTCATCTCTGTTTTGTACCTTGTCTTCCTTTCGTTTAATGAGTTTGTATGATGTAGTGAATCATTAAAAAGGAAAGCCAGCTGGGTTCAGTGGCTCATGCCTGTAATCCCAACACCTTGGGAAGCTGAGGTGGGCAGATCACTTGAGCTCAGGAGTTCAAGACCAGCCCTGGTAAACATAGTGAGACTCTGACTCTACAGAAAATAGAAAACTTAGCCAGGCATGGTGGGGCCCACCTGTAGTCCCAGCTACTTAGGGCTGCGGTAAGTAAACTGAGATTGCACAGTGAACTGAGATTGCGCTATTGCACTCTAGCCTGGGTGACAGAGCAGCACTCTGCCTCAAAAAAAAAGAAAAAAAAAAAGAAAAAAAAAGCAAAAAAAAAAAGCCATTTGATTCTTTCTCATGCACAAGCAGAACACATTAACCTTGTTAAGACTCCTGATACCAATTGGCCAAGTTTCCCTTTCTTCCTTTTTCGTGATTGTTCAGGCCATTTGCCCAACAGGCAAAACACAAAAAGACTTTCTTTTATCTTCAGATTGCAATAAGTTCTGTGGTATTCCTATACAACCGGTAGAGTCCTAGCAAGTTCAAAGAACCGATCTTTCAGTGAGATTGAGATCCTAAATTGTTAGAGGGGTGTATGCATTATTTGGTTGTTTGTTGTTTGTTAACTGGATAAAAATCTAGCCCAGGTCTTCCTTTTTTTTTTTCTAATTAGTAAGGACAAAGATTTTCCTGGGAAAATTATTCAGGCTGAGCATCTTGTCTTATTGCTAATGTTTACTATCTGGATCCATCTATAAGGAACAGAAATTTTGACTCTATTTATGGACAGATACCAGTGTATCATGAGAATCCCGGGAAACAAACTGTTTCAAGGACAGAAGCATTCCTCTGACTCAGTTTTTAGATGAAGCTTATGAAACAGTCCTTAAGCATTTAGTAAATTGTCCTAAATAAGGATGATTTAAAAGTCACTCACCTTGGGACTGTATATTGAAGGACAATAAAGTGAAAGAGCAATAATAACAGGCCGTAAATGTTGCAACAGGCATATCCTGGGCAAAATCTGATATTTGAAAAATATTGAAAACACATTCTATGACACATTCTATAAAATCTGTATGAACTGCCCCCATCTACTGTCAACTTACCTTTCTTAACAGGTTTTATCCTTAAGGTGGAAAACAATCCTGGGGACCAGTTTTCTTATTTTAAAAAAATTCAGTCCTGCACAAGAGAGAGGCTGGGGACCCCAAGAGCTGTGGACAAAAAAATAAAAATAAAAATAAAAATAAAAACATCCAAGGGTGTCAAGAAGGTGCAGATGGCTGTAGGGAAAGCTAATGCCACTCTAGTCCTAAAAGAATAGTCTCTAGCATTTGATCAACATATGCTGAGTCAGTCCCTAGGGTTCTGAGGGGGAGTCCCAGTATCTTGAAGTTTCATTTCCAGGAGCATGACATTTTCCTTGTTGTGGCTCTTCTTTCATTTCCCTTTCCTCCTTCCCCCACGTCTTCAGCCTCATGTCTTGCTGCCATTTGTGTTCTTTCTGGGCAGAGTTTGAAATGTCACACTTTTTTCAACTTTATGAGATTTTAGCCTCTGTCTCTGGATGCAATAAAAATGGAAACTTCGAGCACTAACCTTTCACTCTTTGCTGATGACATTTCTGCCAGAAAGTGAGTGGTATTTCAAATTCAGGACATGCCCACATTTTGATAAAACCGTGAACAAGAGGGCTGACCCTGGAAAGAGTGGGGAGAGTGGTATGCCTTTGGGCAAAGACTGAGTCAAGGCGCCCCTTTGGGCAGGGGAGCCAGTGTGGTGTCCCCGCAGCTCAGTGTCTCTCTCTCAGGCCTTCCCAGCAGACAGACAGTTCACGCAGCTCATGCTGCCCACTTCAGTGTCAGACACAGTGCCCCATTGTGTTTCTGAGAAAAGTCTGGATCAAGCAGATCCAGACTTTGCCCCTGCACACAGTACTTGCCTCAGGGTAAGCTCCTATCCTGCAGAGTGGTTCCTGAGGGACCACAGTTGGTGGCCACACCCTGCAGGTCATTTCCAAACCCAGACCACTGGGAAAGCTGGCAAGAGCCCTGAATTCTACTCTGAAGCTTCCTCTGCTCTATTAGAACCCAGTCCTCTGTGCAAATTGAGTCCCCAAGAACAACTCTGCTAGCCTATCATTTCCCAAACTTAATGTGCAAAGTCCAAGCCTGGGCAATATGGTGAAACCCTTTCTCTACCAAAAATACAAAAAATTAGTCAGGTGTGGTGGCATGCACCTGTAAGTTACTCAGGAGGCTGAGGTGGGAGGATCACTTGAGTCTGGGAGGTTGAGGCTGCAGTGAGCCAAGATGGCACCACTGCACTCCAGCCTGTGTGACAGAGTGAGACCCTGTCTCAAGAAAAAAAAAGTAAAGTCAACCTTAAAAGTGACTCTGAGTGATACTGCTCATGGAATTGTCACAGAGAATTAGCAGGTGTTCCTAAAAAAGCAGGAGCAAGGGCTCTGTCTTTGGTCACACTGCATACCCCTGGGCTAAGTGATTAAGATACAATCATTCTTTCCAGATACTTTCCAAGAAAATGGTAATGTACTGCCAACTTTTGCTTTCACTTTATCGTAGGTCTTAGGAAACTCTGGAATTCAATAAAGGATTTTTTTTTTGTTATATGTGTTAGTTGAGCTATGCTGCCAAAACAGGGAGACCCAGAAACACAGTAGTTCTAGCAAGGCTGAAAATTTATTGCTCTCTCAATTAGTGGATTATCCACAGTAGGCAGGCAGCTCTGTGAGCTCATACAATTAGGAACCCGGTCTATCTTTCATTTCCTAGGTGGCTGCCCATGTCTACCTATTGTATTTGATGTTAGCTTACCAGCACTATGATCCCATTTCATCTCTGGAAGAGTAGATAAAAAGGAGAAAGTGATGGGGTTCCTTTTTAAGGACATGATCTGAAAGTTACTTCTGCTGATAACATTTTGGCCAGGAAGTAGTCACGGTTGGCACTTTAGCTGCAATGGACAAAAGGTAATGAGTCTGAAGAGGGGGTTGCTATATGCCCAACTAAAATTGGAGGTACTGTTAGTTAAAGAAAGAAGGAGAGAATGGATGGTGAGAGAAGCAGCAGCCTCTGAAAGGGTTGTATATTTAGTGGTTATGCAAACGCATGCATCTCAAAGACCATGGGCAGGAATTTAAAGTCTGTATTCCAGTATGACAATTTTTGCGTGGAGCAATGGGTAACTGGTGGGAGAGGGTCAAAGGGTGAATTTAATGGGAGAAGGAGAAACATGGTTTAATATTTTCTAATATCACTTGCCATATTTGCTATCTTCTTGATTAAAGCAGACAGTGAAGAAAACTCACATGCACCCAATACCTGTGTGACAGGCACTGAATCATGTTCATTGGTCACAGAGTAACTCTCTGAAGTAAATGTTATTCTCCCATTTTGCAGATTAGGACAGTGTAGGTGAGAGGCATTTGCAGGAATAGAATTGGAACCCAAGTGCAATTCTAAGTTCATGCCCTATTTATTAGAATTCAGAGTTTTTTAAGCAGTAGAACTCATTTTCTTTCCAAACAAAATTCCATGCAGAGAACCACAACATAAAACAGATTTAAGCAGAGGGAGGTTGCCATTCTCCTCACTCAACACTCTCATGTTGGTTCCTTCAGCCCCTCAGGTACAAATTTGTGGTGAGGATAAGAGAAAAGATTTTCTTCTTTTTTTTTTTTTTTTTTTTATTTCCAGCCCCATATGAATGGTCAAAGGCATATATTTCTTCTTCAGGGGTTAGCAATTACCTGAAGCTCTGTTGCTGTAGAAGCCAGACCAGATCAGAGCGTTGTTCTTACTGGCATGTCCATCTGTGCTCTAACTTGGGTCCTAAACACAGATTGGGGTAGGAGGGGCAGGAAACCCCTCACAGTAGTGTGCAAAACTTGCTGTCCATTTTTCTAGAGAGATCTGTAGCTTTTCCTAATTCTCATGTGTCTGTGACCTCAAAGATGTTAAGAACAACTGCCTGGCTGTGCAGCTGATCCATCCCCTTCCATCGCCTTCTCACCAGCTGTACCCTCTTTTGAGGCCTGGCGGGTGGCAGCCTTTGGCTTTCGTACTGAAAAATCTTATTGCTGGAGACCTGAAGCATACCAGCAGTCCCAAGGTTCTCCTCATGACTTCTCTAGAAAGAATCACATCATGTACAAATTACATAGAACTGGGTTGGGTGCCGTGGCTCACGCCTATAATCCCAGCAGTTTGGGAGGCCAAGGCAGGCAGATCACTTGAGGTCAGGAGATAAAGACCAGCCTGGCCAACATGGTGAAACCCCATCTCTACTAAAAATACAAAAATTAGCCAGGCTTAGTGGTGGGCGCCTGTAGTCCTAGCTACTCATGAGGCTAAGTCAGAAGAATCTCTTCCACCTGGGAGGTGGAGGTTGCAGTGAATGGAGATCATGCCACTGCACTCCAGCATGGGCTACAGAGTGATACTTCACCTCAAAAAAAAATTATATAGGAACTTAATTCCTTTGGATATGTATATCCAGTTGATGGAAAAGCTACTTATTGAAAGACTGTTCTTTCTCCTTTCAGCTGTCTTGCCACTCTTGTCTGAAATCAATTAATCATATTATACAGGGTTTTTTTTTTTTTAGATTCGCAATTCTATTCCATTCATCTATATATCTATTCTTTTTGTGGCACTACGCTGTCCTTATTACTATAACTTTGCAGTAAGTTCTGAAATTGGGAAATTAAGACCTCCAATTTTATTTTTCCTTTTTTCCAAGGTTATTTTACATATTTTAGGTCTATTGCATTTTCATATAAATTTTAGGATTAATTTACTAATTTCCAAAAAAAGGCTGCTGGAATTTGACAGGACTCCATTAAATCTGAAGGTTAATTTTGAGAGCATTGCCATTATAATATCAAACCTCCTAATTCATTAGCACAGGATATTTTTCCATTCTTAAAGTTTTAAAACATTTCTTTCAATAGTGTTTCATAGTTCTCACTTCTTTTGTTGAATGTAATCCTAAGTATTTATTTTTCTTTTGAATGCTATTGCAAATGGATTTGTCTTCTGAATTTCCTTTTCATACTGTCAGTTGCTTGTTATAAAAATACAGTTGCTTTTAGTATATTTATCTTATATCCTACAATTTTTCTGAACAAATTTATTTGTTCTAATAGTGTTTTAATAGTGTTTTTTCTTGTGGATTTCTTTTTTTTTTTCCTTGTGGATTCTTGTGAATGTAGACAATTTTCTATATCTAGAATCATGTTTATGCATATGGTGATAGTTTTACTTCTTTCTTCCAGTCTGGAGGCTTTTTACTTCTTTCACTTGGCTAATTGTCCGGGTTAGACTCCCAAGGACAATGCAGAATAGAATTTGTCAGAGTCTTTTTCCTGATTTCAGTGAAAAGTATTTATTTATTTTTTTGCCATTAAACATACCCTTAGCTATGGGGTTTTCTTAGATGTCCTTTATCAGGTTAAAGAATTTCCTTCCTATCCCTTTGTTGCATGCTTTAATTGAAACAGATCCAATAGTGCCATAGACCAGGGGTCCCCATTCCCTGGGACACAGACTGGTACTGCTCTGTGACCTGTTAGGAGCCAGGACACACAGCAGGACGTGAGCAGTGGGCAAGTGAGCATTACTGCCTGAGGCCTGACTCCTGTCAGATCAGTGGCAGCCTTAGATTCTTATAGGAGTGTGTACCCTATTGTCAACTGCACATGCAAGGGATCTAGGTTACGTGCTCCCTATGAGAACTAACTAATGTCTGATGATCTGAAGTGGAACAGTTTCATCTCAATATCATCCCCTGCTCCCACTTTGTGGAAAAATTGTCATCCACGAAACTAGTCCCTGGTGCCAAAAAGTCTGGGACATCTGCCATAGTCAGTTATTATTTCTTTTTATAAACATAGAAATTGATGCTTTTCTTCTGAAGCAGAGCCAGACAGTGAGTTTAGGCCTCTCAAAAGGTATCAAAGACCTGAAATCCACCAGATAATGGCCCCTCATACATCATGATCGCTTCCTTAGCCCTCCTGGGCTCCTATTTTCCCATACATAGTTACATTTCTTCCCTGCTGCATAGCCCCCTAATTTTAGTCAGTAAGGGAGATGGACCTGAGACTGATTTTCCATATCCTCATTTGGAGCACCCGATTAAAGCCTTCTTCTTTGGCAATAATTGTTGTCTCAGTAATTGGCTTTCTGTGTAATGAGAACAGTACCTTAACTGAACCCCTGGTGCTTTGGTAACAGATTTTAATTCCCTGACCATGACCGTGTTGCTCATGACTGGGCTGCTGTGTGTCAGCAGTCTCAGAAGGCTTTTTAAGCAGCTGTCTGCTCAATTTTGGCTGGTGATAACTTCCCATTTTTCTATGGCTTCACTATTGCTGGCCCCAACCATGTTCCTGATTGCCTAGGAAAGACCGCCCTTGAAATATGACATCTGCATCTGGGTAGATGAATGTCCTCTGTGGATCCAGACAGCAGGATCTGCTCCACTCAATTAGGGACATTTTTAAAGGAATTTCCATTTGTAGGCTGACCTAATCCAACTGACTAAGAGAGGGGTGCACCCTGACTGTTTCAGTATAAAAACTCTTGGGGACTTGTCTGTAACTGTATGTCGTGTGTGTGTCCAGGCAAGTGAGTGTCTTTTGTGGGTCCCAGACAGTGGGACTGGCTCCTTTCAATTTGGGAAATTCCTAAGGAATTTTTGTTTGCAGGTTGATCAAGCCCAACTGATGGAGAAAGGAAGCACCTGGAATGTCTCAGTTTGGACACTTATATGCTTTGGCTGTGTCCCCACCCAAATGTCACCTTGAATGGTAGTTCCCTTAATCCCCAAATGTCATGGGAGGGACCCAGTGAGAGGTAATTTAATCACAGGGATGCTGACCTCCATGCTGTTCTCTTGATAATGAGTTCTCACAAGATCTGATGGTTTTATAAGGGACTTTTCCCCTTTTGCTCAGCAATTCTCCTTGCTGCTGCCATATGAAGAAGGACATGTTTGCTTCCCATTCCACCATGCCTGTAAGTTTCCTCAGGCATCCCAGCCATGCTGAACTGTGAGTCTATTAAACCTATTTTAAATATAAATTACCCAGTTTTGGGTATTTCTGCATAGCAGTGTGAGAATGGACTAATACAGTAAATTGGTACTGTAGAGATTGGGATGCTGCTATAAGGATACCCCAAAATGTGGAAGCAACTTTAGAACTGGATAACAGGCAGAGATTGGAACAGTTTGGAGGGCTCAGAAGAAGACAGAAAAATGTGAGAAAATTTGGAACTTCCTGGAGACTTGGAGGGCTCAGAAGACAGGAAGATGTGGGAAAGTTTGGAACTTCCTAGAGACTTGTTGGATGGCTTTTACCAAAATGCTGATAGAGATATGAACAATAAAGTCCTGGTTGAGGTTATCTCAGATGGAGATGAGGAATTTGTTGGAACCAGAATAAAGGTGATTCTTGCTATGCTTTAACAATGAGACTGGTGGCATTTTGCCCTTGCCCTAGAGATCTGTGGAACTACTTTGAAGTTGAGAGAGATTATTTAGGATATCTGGTGAAACAAATTTCTTTTTTTCCTTTTTTTTAGACAGAGTCTCACTCTATTGCCCAGGCTGGAGTGCAATCGCATGATCTTGGCTCACTGCAATCTCCACCTCTTGGGTTCAAGTGATTCTCCTGCCTTAGCCTCCCAAGTAGCTGGTATTACAGGCAAATGCCACCAGTTTGTATTTTTACTAGAGATAGGGTTTCACCATGTTGGTCAGGCTGGTATCAAACTCCTGACCTCACGTGATCCACCCACCTTGGCTTCCCAAAGTGTTGGGATTACAGGCGTGAGCCACTGTGCCCAGCCTGGTGGAAGAAATTTCTAAGCAGCAAAGTGTTCAAGCAGAAGCAGAGCATAAAAGTTTGGAAAATTTGTGGCATGATGATGCAGTAGAAAAGAAAAACTCACTTCCTGAGGAGAAATTCAAGCCTACTGTAGAAATTTGCATAAGTAATGAGAAGCCAAATGTTAATTACCAGGACAATGGGGAAAATGTCTCTAGGGCATGTTAGAGACATTTTGGCAGCCCCTTCCATCATAGGTCTGGAGGCCTAGGGGGAAAAATGGTTTTGTGGGCTGGGTCCAGGGCCCCTCTGCTATGTGCAGCCTTGGCATCTGGTGCCCTGTGTCCCAGCTGTTCCAACCATTACTAAATGGGGTAAAGGTACAGCTTAGGCTGTGGTTTCAGAGGGTGTAAGCCCCAAGCCTTGGCAGCTTGCACGTGGTGTTGAGCCTGCAGATGCATAGAAGTCAAGAATTGAGGTTTGGGAACCTCTGTTTAGATTTCAGAGGATGTATAGAAATGCCTGGATGTCCAGGCAGAAGTTTGCTGCAGGGGAGGAGCCCTCATGGAGAACCTCTGCTAGAGCAGTGCAGAAGGGAAATTTGGGGTTGGAGCCCCCACACAAAGTCCCCACTGGGGCACTGTCTAGTAAAATCGTGAGAAGAGGGCCACCGTCCTTCAGACCCAGAATGGTAGATCCACTGACAGCTTGCAA
The DNA here is from genome assembly GCF_000951045.1 of Mandrillus leucophaeus. Lineage (NCBI taxonomy): Eukaryota > Metazoa > Chordata > Mammalia > Primates > Cercopithecidae > Mandrillus > Mandrillus leucophaeus. The sequence goes on from NW_012107408.1 coordinate 1,480,979, forward strand.
CACACGAGTGGAAAAGCCACGAACACTCAGTGCCAGCCATGAAAGCAGCTGGGAGGGGGGCTGTACCCTGCAAAGCCACAGGGGTGGAGCCACCCAAGGTTATGGGAGCTTACCTCTTGGATCAGCGTGACATGGATGTCAGACATAGGGTCAAATGAGATCATTTGGGAACTTTAAGGTTTAATCTCTGCCCTATTGGATTTTGGACTTGCATGGGGCCTGTAGCCCCTTTGTTTTGGCCAATTTCTCCCATTTGGAATGGGTGTATTTATCTAATGCCTATACCTCCATTGTATCTAGGAAGTAACTAACTTGCTTTTGATTTTGCAGGCTCATAGGCAAAAGGGACTTGCCTTGTCTCAGATGAGACTTTGGATTTGGACTTTTGGGTTAATGCTGGAATGAGTTAAGACTTTGGGGGACTGTTGGAAAAGCATGATTGTATTCTAAAATGTGAATACATGAGATTTGGGAGGGGCCAGGGATAGGGTAATATGGTTTGGCTGTGTCTCCATCCAAACCTAATCTTAAATTGTAGTTCCCATAATCCCCATATGTCATGGGAGGGACCCAGTGGGAAGTGATTGAATCATGGAGGCAGTTACCTCCATGCTGTTCTCATGATAGCGAGTTCTCATGAGATCTGATGATTTTATAAGGAGTTTTCACCCTTTGCTAAGCACTTCTTGCTGCCACCATGTGAAGAAGGATATATTTGCTTCCCCTTCTGCCATGATTGTGAGTTTCCTGAGGCATCCCAGCCATGCTGAACCGTAAGTGAATTAAACCTATTTTCTTTGTAAATTACCCAGTTTCAGATATTTCTTCATAGCAGTGTGAGAATGGACTAATAGAGACACTCTTGGTGCTTGTTTTTTGCTGCTGCAGTTGGATTGTGTTTTGGTGATTGTGTGTGTTTGATACAGTCATGGAAAATTAGAATTTGGTAAACGGATTTTCTTTTCATAATACTGTTTGGCTCATGTTTTCTTTGGAATCTGAAGTTTGTTGTTGAATGGGAAAATGAGAGGGAGTTCCCATAAAAGAACAGGCTTTTATGTTGCTGTTCTAAGCAGGGTTGGATCTCATTAGTAGGTTTCAGGTGGTATTCTTCTGTGGTGCTATTTGGCCCCAGTGCTCTTTAGAGTTGGAGAGATTTGACCTTTAAAAATCAAACTGCTATGGAAATTGCTTTACCCAAAATTTTAGTTTGCAGCGTTCACTGGATTACCTATCAGAGCTAACAAAATTCAGCCATGTGAACATGTTTATAGACTGGTGAGTTTGTATTGCTATCTCATGGGTAGAGTTCCAAGGTAAAAGTTATTGGCTCATTTGTTCATGTGCATGTATACGTGTCTAGATGTGTTTATGTGTATGTATATTTAGTTATATATTGTGTCTACCAAATTGGCTTGTAAATAAAATAGTGCTCATAAATTAAGTAAATAAATCCAAGCAGTTTTCAAATTCATGTGTGTTACTAAACAAGCTGTCTTTAAAATTATTGGTAAATTAAAATAGAAATATGTTCAGAATTGTCAGAATACATCTTTGTCTGGGTTTTAAGTTTGTCTTTGCTAGATATTTTGAGATATCAAGGTTTGCCACAGATGGTTATAAAACTGTAAACTCAGCCAAAGCAAAGTGATCTTTATGTGAATCTTTTGATAAGTTAGGCTAATTAATGTTGTTGGATAAATGAAAACAGCTGAATCTTCTAAGTTATTGGTGAAAATGCCCATGAAGTTAACTTTAAGGTTCTTATTTAGGTGAATACTTGATATTCACAGGTTATCAAATGGTTAACACAAATAAATGATGCATAAATAATCTAGAGAAACTGCTAAAATAAATAAAATGTAAATGAGTGAATGCTATAGGTGAACTTTTTCTGTAATTTTAAATCTTAAAATTATTTTTGATGCTCATTAGATGCCTGAGTCTTTTCTAATTAAGAGAGGATTATGATATGGGGAAACGTGTTTCTAAAAATTGTCGAATTGTTCTTATCCATAAAATGCAAATATCTGATAGTTCAGGATTTCTTGCTTCCTAAGGATTCCCTGAAATTTAAAGTTAGTAAGGATAAAAATTCTAGTTAATATACAATTCTGTATATAAAATGTGCTAAAGAAAATGTGTTCTCAGTGAGAAAAAGAATACTTTTGACTAACTCAGAAGTTATCGTAAGGTGAATTCAAATTATAGACTTGAAAAGGTTATTTATAAAACAACGTAGAAAGAAATCAGTAAGTAGAGGAGAGAGATGTGAAGAAAGTTATGGATATAAAGTTTTATTTTTAGTAAGAAAGGTTATAAAGAAAATAGAATAATTTTGTATGAGAAAGGATTTTGTACGGTGAATTTTTGTCTTAAAGTAAAATGACTGATTATTTAAAACAGAAAAGAAAATTTAGGACAAAACAGGAAGTCCAAGCATACCATAGATGGTCTGTGTAAGTCATATATAGTTTTCCCCATTTCTCTGTGTGTCTATCTTCATGCACATACAGAGAAAAGAGAAAGTTGAAAAAATTTAGGTAGTAAAATATTCTTTAAAACCTGATAGAAAATTGGAGAAATTTGGCTAATTAACATTGCTTGCAGTTAAAGCTCTTAGTCTTGATAAAGGTAAATTAAGCAATATTGTAAAGAAATATATTGGCAGTCAATTTTTTGTTAATTAAGTTAAAGCATGAAGCCAGATTTAACATGGAGCCAAATTTCACACACATGCTTGCATTACTTTATTTCACACTGTATTTACTCTTCTGCATAGATAGTGCTAGCACTGAGGTACTTACTGGTCATGTGCCTAAAGTGAATTTCTTAATTGCCCAAAATGTATAGTGGTATTGGTGGACTTAAAGACAGTAATTTGTGTATCAGGAGTGAAATATCTATCATGTCCTTTTTTTAGGCTCTGGGTTGTACTTTAGCTTCCAAGGTTAACTGAGTAGGAGAAAACTTTGGGGTTGGTTTCCCGTTTATTTGTTTTACTTTTAATTTTCGTTTATTTGCTGTTTGTTCTACTTTGGGTTTTACATATATATGTATATATACGTATATATACATATATACATATCCATATACATACACATATGTATATATTTTTATAATGTAAAACCCATATGTGTGTGTATATACATAGGTGTGTATATATATGTGTCTATATAGGTATATATATGTGTATATATGTACATATAGATGTGTATATATAGGTATATATACATATAATACACCTATATATACACACACATATATGGGTTTTACATATATAAATATATACATATATTACATATGTAAAACTGGATTTTGCATATATATTACATATATAATTCTAGATATATAAATCTAGAATTCTAGATAGATATATCTATATATTCTAGATATTCTATATATATATTTACATCTATATATACATATATTCTAGATATATATATCTAGAATTCCTAAGTTACCTTTGTCAAGCATGCAAAAACTGATGGAGCACACCAGTCACTTAAAATTTGGTTGGTTTTGCTTACCCTGATGATCTAGAGAACTACAAGAGCTTTAAGGTTCATGACAAAAAAATAAGACTTATTTTTGCAAGTTCTGAGCAGAGATGGTGCATTCTTTATTTTGTTATTTGAAAAAGTAGGTGAGAAGAAATATGTTTAAATGGTGTTTATTTCCAAGGTAATTTAATTCAATCAATAGTTTGAGTTTGTTTCAGACCTTTTCCTTTAGGTAATGAAGAAAAATTGTGATGTGTGTTCAAAGTTTTAATATTCAGGAAAAACTGGCCTTGTTCTTAAGGAAATTATATTGATTGAGATTTTTCTCAAACTAATTTAGTTATGTTTACCATTATTAAAATTAAGTGACATTCACTTAATTGGTTGAACCCAGGAGGCAGAGGTTGCAGTAAGCCTAGATGGAGCCACTGCATTCCAGCATGGGTGACAGAGACACTCCATCTCACAAAAAAAAAAAAAAAAAAAAAAGGCTTAGTGATCTTTGATCCCAAGCTGTTTATCACAGATGGACATTTGTGTGTGTATTTAAAAACAAAATATGTACAAGTGTTGCACTTGTTTGAAGATTTTAGTAATGAAAATTAATCAGTTGTCAATATTATATCTAGAAACTAGTCTTATAAATACGTGATGATGGCTGAAATAGCTGAAAAGAAATTACTATGTGCTTGTTCTTATTTTGCCCTCTTTTTGTTGTGTGAAAGGAAAATAAATCTTGGGGCCCCAAAATCACTAAGCTAAAGGGAAAAGTCAAGCTGGGAAATGCTTAGGGCAAACCTGCCTCCCATTCTAATCAAAGTCATTCCTCTGCTCACTGAGATAGATGCATATCTGATTGCCTCCTTTGGAAAGGCTGATCAGTGATTCAAAAGACTGCAACCCTTTGTCTCTCACCTACCTGTGACCTGAAACCCCCTCCCTGCTTTGAGTTGTCCTGACTTTCTGGACAGAAATGTACATCTTACATATATTGATTGATGTCTCATGTCTTCCTAAAATGTATAAAATCAAGCTGTGCCCCAATCCCCTTGGGAACATGTCAGGACCTGCTGAAGTTGTGTCACAGGCCATGTCCTCAACCTTGGCAAAATAAGCTTTCTAAGTTAACTGAGACTTGTCTCAGATATTTGGGGTTCACAGTTGTATAATATTTAAATGAAAGGAGATTATTTATCCTTATATTGAATTTCCAAAACCCATATTTGCATTTACCATTTTTTAAATGATGGAGATAAAAGTTAGTTGCCTTACTTTGATAAATTTGGCATAGAACTTACCACATTTTTGATGCTTTTAGTCACAGTTCTGCCACTAGAATACTAGCAATTAGACATATGTAGAGAGTAACCTAATTACTTTAATACTGTGGTTTGAAGTACTTCAGGCAGTAACTCTTAGACACAAAATCACAGTGTTTTAATTTGTGACATGTTAGAATGATAGGACTTTCTGCAGTATAAATATTGTGTTAATTAATCTTTGTGCTAAAGTTAAAGGGCTTTGATTCCTGGGTCTGAAAAAGGCACTGACCCCTGCTAAATCTTGAGCATTGGCACCAGTTGAAACCTCATCTTCACACCAGGGAGAGGATGACAATCAAAATGAACTGCTTTCATGAGACACAGAGCCAGAAATTAAAACCATTTAATCCCTCTAAGTTCAGGGGCATCGAGGAAGAGATGGGCAGATGAGATTGTAAGGGCTGATTTTGAGGGATATGATTAGTTCAGAGTTTGTCTATAAATTAGACATTAATATCAAAAGCATGCTGGTGCAAGGCCAGCATTGGGGTCTGTGTGTCAGAGTAACAGGGTTTTCTTGGAGCCTTGATCTGCTTTTTAGTAGAAAATGGTAAAAGGTCATAAAAAGTTTATGGAAAATATTCCTTCCTCTTTTATCTTTTGGAAGAATTTGTGAAGTATTGGCATTAATTCTTTAAATATTTAAGAGAATTCTTCAGTGAAGCAATCCAGGCCTGGGCTTTTCTTTGTGGGCATTTTTAAAATTACTATTTTGACCACTTTACTTGTTCAGGGTTATTTGAATTTTCAATTACTTTCTTGAGTCAGTTTTGGTAGTTTGTATCTTTCTCGAAATTTGTCCATTATTTAGGTTATCTAATTGGTTGGCCTATAGTGGATCGTAGTATTCCCTTTTATTATTTTTAAATTATTTAATAATTCCTTTTATTACTGTAAAGCCAGTAGTGATATCTCCTCTTTCAGTCTTGATTTAAGTAATTTGAATCTTCTCTCTTTTTACATGGTGGTCTAGTTAATGGTTGCTGTCAATTTTGTTGATCGTTTCAATGGCATGTCTTTCTAACCTACTATATGTGTGTGTGTCTCTCTCTATATATATATTATATATAATCTATCTATCTATCTGTCTGTCTGTCTATCTATCTATCTATCTATCTATCTATCTATCTCATCTCATGGAGAGGAGAGAATAGAAGAGGGCAATATCTTGTTGAGAGCATCTGTTTAAGTCAAGTCCCATTCTGATATCTGATTGGAGAAAGCATTACTAATAAAAAAAATCATACTTTAGTATTCTAGTATGAATAAGTAGAATCACAGAATAGACACAGGAAGAGTGTCAATCATAGAGCAGATGATGTGATTTGAAGAATTATATGTTGCTCATGGGACTTCAGTGAGACTGACTGAAAATCTCTTACTTCACACTGAAATACTCATACATGTGCCCATGCAATAGAGATCTCACTTCTTTGAAACTGGACTCTATTTCATAGAAGCTACAAGTGTGGTGGAGAGCATATTTGACCTACCAGACACCGCATCATTCTCTTTGGGTGCAAGGTGTTGAACAAGATCATCGTGTGCTTGGATGAATGGGGCCTGGCTCTTCAAGGGTGTGGTTATAGGCAATGGATCGACTTGTGGCTGAAAAACAAGTTTTAGTATTGATAGACAATTGGTGTGTTTTGTTTTATTTAAGAAAAGAAATAGCCGATGTACACTTGTAAGGAAAATATGGGGATAGATGCCAAGAGCTTGAGTGACCAGAGAAAAAAAGATAGTGAGGGACTAAGGAGAGCCGGATGCAGCACAAGTTGGCAGTGCCATATGCCATAGATCTTTGTGCGTACTGAGAGTCCTGGGCTGTCTTACTGTGTATATTGTACCACATAACAGCCTTGCTCCAAATTCTCAAAAAAATCTTCAGTAAAATCTATATTAGTACTACATGTTAAGAGAGAGAACAGACAATAATAACAACCTTGTATAATAGAAACTATCTTAAATGCTCATCATCACTGGCCATCAGAGAAATGCAAATCAAAACCACAATGAGATACCATCTCACACCAGTTAGAATGGCAATCATTAAAAAGTCAGGAAACAACAGGTGCTGGAGAGGATGTGGAGAAATAGGAAGACTTTTACACTGTTGGTGGGATTGTAAACTAGTTCAACCATTATGGAAAACAGTATGGTGATTCCTCAAGGATCTAGAACTAGATGTACCATATGACCCAGCCATCCCATTACTGGGTATATACCCAAAGGATTATAAATCATGCTGCTATAAAGACACATGCACATGTATGTTTATTGCGGCACTATTCACAATAGCAAAGACTTGGAACCAACCCAAATGTCCATCAGTGACAGACTGGGTTAAGAAAATGTGGCACATATACACCATGGAATACAATGCAGCCATAAAAAAGGATGAGTTTGTGTCCTTTGTAGGGACATGGATGCAGCTGGAAACCATCATTCTCAGCAAACTATCACAAGAACAGAAAACCAAACACCGCATGTTCTCACTCATAGGTGGGAATTGAACAATGAGATCACTTGGACTTGGGAAGGGGAACATCACACACCGGGGCCTATCACGGTGAGGGGGTAGAGGGGAGGTATTGCATTGGGAGTTATACCTGATGTAAATGATGAGTTGATGGGTGCTGACAAGTTGATGGGTGCAGCACGCCAACATGGCACAAGTATACATATGTAACAAACCTGCACGTTATGCACATGTACCCTAGAACTTAAAGTATAATAATAATAAAGAAACTATCTTATCTGACCTTCCCATAACTGACTCCCCAGGCCTGCTGACCACCCAAGCCACACTGCTCTGACCAGTGGAGTTGTTTATTTATGAAAGACAAATTGTGTGTGTCTGCAAACTTGTTTACACCAGATATAATTGTTATTATAATTATACAGGTTAGTTAAGTACTAGATCAACTGGTGAACTATCAATATAAAATAAAAATTATCATTTCTATAAGACATGTTTGAATTATTTGAAAAGCAAAGTTGAGGCCGAGCACGGTGGCTCACACCTTTCATCCCAGCACTTTGGGAGGCCAAGGAGGGTGGATCACCTGAGGTCAGGAGTTCAAGACCAGCCTGGTCAACATGGTGAAACCTCTTCTCTACTTAAAATAAAAAAAATAGCTGGGCATGGTGGTGGGCACTTGAAATCTCAGCTACTCTGGAGGCTGAGACAGGAGAATAGTTTGAACCTGGGAAGCAGAGGTTTTAGTGAGCCGAGATCGTGCCACTGTACTCCAGACTGAGGGGCTCCATCTCAAAAAAGGGAAAGAAAAAAATTGCAGCAGATTAAGTATGAGAGAATTTTTAATGATTAGTATAAAAACGTAAACATGTAAATGGCTGTTCACTCAGCTTCACAACAGAATATTACTCCACTTAAGAGAAAGATAAACTAAAAATTATTAGATGAGGCCTTATGAAATATAGGGAAAACAGTATTAGTCTCCAGTAAAAGGAACTATACTAAAAGAAAAACTGTTTAGTCTTATACCAACATTTTAGAAATGAATGCATATTAAGTAAAAAATGTTCACGTTGGCCAGGCGCGGTGGCTCAAGCCTGTAATCCCAGCACTTTGGGAGGCCGAGACTGGCGGATCACGAGGTCAGGAGATCGAGACCATCCTGGCGAACACGGTGAAACCCCGTCTCTACTAAAAAATACAAAAAACTCTCGCCGGGCGAGGTGGCGGGCGCCTGTAGTCCCAGCTACTCGGGAGGCTGAGGCAGGAGAATGGCATAAACCCGGGAGGCGGAGCTTGCAGTGAGCTGAGATCCGGCCACTGCACTCCAGCCTGGGCGACAGAGTGAGACTTCGTCTCAAAAAAAAAAAAAAAAAAGTTCATGTTATGGTTTTTAATGATTTTACTCTTTATACTGTTATCTTCAGTATACTGATCAATTTCCACTTTAATAGGAGCATTTCTGCAGCAGTAGTTTTTGTCATTGCTTACTTTGTGCAGGTATTTATTGTTTTATTTATGCATCATTACAACTCTTGTAAATTGTAGCACTATTCTCATTTTACAGGTGAAGTATCTAAAACTTAGGAAGTTTAAATAACCAGCTTAGGCATAGAGTTAGAATATACATAGCAAGAAATAAACAAATAAAAAGACTTTTAGAAATCTCTATTCTAGACAAAATTCTTAAACTGTAGTATTCAATTTAAAAAAAAAATTACTGTAAAACAGGGACTACATTTCAATAATATGCAAACATTTTAAAGATCTGTCTGCTCTTGACACGAGAGAATGAAGCAATTAAAACAGATAACCACAATACAACATGGAAAAGGCTGATTAGCATTAGAGAGCTATCAATCACATCAGAGATCATTTACAGAGTGGTGGAAAGAACAGGGCTGTGCAAGCCACTCCACTCAGTCTCAGTTTTCTCGTTTCAAAAATGCAGATAATAATGCCTTTGTAAAGGGCAGTTATGAGCCTTAAACCATTTAGCAGGAACCTGGCATGTAACAGGTACTCAGCAAATGGTGGCTATTATTGCTGGTTGGTCCATGATATCTGCTTTCTTTGTTGTCCTCAGCATCAAAGGTTGATTTTTCTACTTTGCTCCCTTTATTTGCTTTCATGCAAACCTGGGCTTTTCTAGTCAATCACCAAAGTCAGTCACTTCAAAATACTAACTGTCAAACCAGTCTTTCTCTGGAGGTCAGATGCACAATGCACTGAACTTTTCCCTGGTCAACCACCCGTTCTGGTGTTATGTGGATAGAGCACCTGCACTGTGTCCCAAATTAACATGGTCCTAGGAGGCTGAAGGAGAGGGCGGCCAGGGAAGAGGAGCAAGGCTACTCACTCTCCGGACTCATTTCAAAAACACATCTTATTGACAGATAGAGTATGTAAAGCAATCAGTCTTCACTGTGGTCTGACTTACATTGATCTTTCTTTTTTATATTTTGTGAGTTTTTAATTGCCTGTCATTTGGTAAAAAAAAAATAGATGTTTTTCGTTGTCAGTTTCTCCGTACTTTGCTGTAGTGTTTTTCCCCCTCTTTGTGTTCACACCGATCTTGATTCGCTGTTGCTCAGAACTTTTTCTCCTTTTTGGTAATCAAGATGATAACTCATTGCTATGTTTTGCATTCACAGATGAACTAGGATATGAGATCTAAGTGCATATTTTATGATATTTAAAGTTAAAATTATTCAGAAATTTTAAATTTCGTCACTTGGCATATTTAAATTTAAAAAATTTAGTCAAGATAATAAAAGAGAATGTCGGAAGTGTCTGCTTAACACTAACCACAGATTCCAGACAAAGACTTCAACAACTTGAATAGTCTCATTTCTTCAAAAGTTTAGTCATAAAGCATCACTTTCAGTCTTTCTCTGATTAACACTGAAAAAAGAAACCGGTGCCACCACTCCTTTCCCTCAACTTTCTAGGTAGATGTTTTGCAGTTACAAGAAATGTTTGTTTATGAGGCATTTGAAGGCACAACCATGATGCCAAGTAAGAATTTTAATTATGAGTGCCAGCAAATAATTTGGAATTGCTATGACTGGAATTGAGGAAGAATTGTGAGAATGTTTATCAAAAGAAAAATCTGAAAGTTCTAAATGGTAATGGAAAGGATCCCAGGCAGGAGAGAGAAGTAACAGCTCATGGCCGAAAAGCTATCAGTGAAAAAATAATTGCCAAAGGGCTATGTTACAGTGAGAGAAAGGCGACTCTTAATAGGCTTAAAATTGGCAAAAACCCCTTAAAGAACTGAATGAATAAATGCATGGACATGGGGCTCACCATCACTGGCATCCTTGATCATTGTCATCATCATCATCATTGCTAACACATGCTGGGATCTTCGTTCTATTTCATTTAATTATTATGACAACTTTATTTCCTAGGAAAGAAAACTGAGGCTTTGAGATTTAAGCAATATTCCTGGAGTCACACTGCCATTTTAAGAAAGATGTAAGTTCGTATGATTTCAAACCCATGCTCTTCGTGACTACATGAATATGCCTCTGAGAATACAACTTCGAAATCATATATGTAGGAACGAGCCAAACCCTAAAAGTCTGGGCCTTGAAAAGACTCTTCCAAAATCATCTCAGTAAAAGAAAACTCCCCAATCCTGTGTCCAAGGAAGAGACTCCGTCGGCTCTCTGGCATGCTACTCTGATGCCGTGCAGTCCCCTGTGGTGCACATTCTAGTTGCCCCTCTGCTGCTTCCCATAGCCTCTTGGGGACTCACTACAATGGTGATGGGTGGGCAATGACCTGTTCTAGTCTGTGTCCTTCAGTAAGTAGGGAGTTCACTGAAGAGAGGCTTGATGTCCGAAACTGCCTGGAGCTTCATTTGAGGTCTTCTAGTTCAATCTCATAAAAGTTTACTGAATAAAGAAAGCTTGGGCCGGGTGCAGTGGCTCATGCCTGTAATTCCAGCACTTTGGGAGGCTGAGGTGGGTGGATCACTTGAAGTCAGGAGTTTGAGACCAGCCTGGCCAACACAGTGAAACCCCTTCTCTACTAAAAATACAAAAATTAGCCGGGAGTGGTGGTGCACAGCTGTAGTCCCAACTACTCAGGAGGCTGAGGGAGGGGAATCACTTGAACCCAGGAAGCGGAGGTTGCAGTGAGCCAAGATCGCACCACTGTACTCCAGCCTGGGTGACAGACCGAGACTCTAACTCCAAAAAAAAGAAAAGAAGCAAGCAAGCTTGGAAGTGAAGCTAATTCCTTTATGCAGTAGTTTAAGTTCATTTTCTTTTGTTGAAGTCAGTAAAACATCAAAAAAAAATGTTATTCATGGCTTTTCAGAGGCATCTTCACATACATGAAAAACATTACTAAATTACACACACACCTTTCTTTCAGGAAGAATAATCTCAAATCAAATCCTCTATTTTTTCATTACTGTGTCATCTCTCAGCCCTCTAGCTATCTGAATGGTTCTTCTCTAACATTTCTCCAAGTTGTTCTGCCCTGGCTTAGTTTAAGATCATGGATTTGGGATGCCAGCAAATGTCTTTCAGCACGACTCTCTTGAGAGCCCTACCGTGTTTTCTATAATCTGAAAAAGATTCCTGTACCTTCTAGGACAGCAAATGCATATGTTGATGCTACTTCAGTGGAACAAATCAGAAAAGAGTAATCTTTCAGGTTTTCAGAAACAAGGTAGTTTCTGATTTAAAATTTTCAAATAATGAAAATGGGTTGACTTCAAGTTTTAAAAGATTCGGTTAATTAATAATCCTGGTTCAATTTACCCTCACATTATTATTTCAGTTCTCAATGTAAGGAATTCATAATCTTGAACATGTTTTTGCCCATCTTTCTTCTTCCTTGGTCCCTTCCCCCTTTTTTGTTGCAGATAACACACAATTGGCTAAGTTCTGGTTGGCTACATCTACTCCTTTCTTGGTTATCTTGTGGTAAGTTACGTTGTCAAAGAATCAGTATTTTAACCATTGCAGGCAGCATCTTGATGTTTCCTGATAATATATCAACGTGCTTGTTTGAACAACAACAACAAAAATGTGTTCAGGTAGGAAACTTTAGAGAAATTAGGTTTTCCTGTTTACATAGTTTAGACAACAGTTCTGTCTTGACACATCAGCTTTTATTTTTGTGATGCACCAGAAGTTAACTTTGTTTTAGCCACTTTGAGGTAGTGGTGCTCTGTGAAACTGAATTTTCAGATAAGTTGAAATTAATCTTGTTTTCCAGGCAATAAAAACACAACAAAAGTCTTGAGCCAATTTTGCTTTGAAATAAAAATGATTTCCTACACCCCTTTTCTGCTTGGTTTCTGAAGTCCAGTTCACCCTCAGCCTTTTATTTCTGTAGACCCACTACCTTCTGAGCTGTGAGTCCACATATGTTCTAAGTCAGCACTTCGGACCAGAATCATGCTGATAGCAACTTTTGCTTACGGATACAGTTGGTCTTGAACAAATTACGGGAACAAAGAGCTTAGTTTAATCTGACACTCTACTTGTGGTTTATAGGTGTTAAAAACATTTTTCCCAATAAGGGAACACCCAAAATACATGTAATCAACACATTGGCAATTATGCAATAGAAATGAATGGATATATGGTTTATCTGGATAATTTCAGATACTGTAAATGATTAGATCCTTCAAAAGCTTAATCAAGTGTCATTTTGAGTTGCATTTCCATATGTCCTAAATAAAGATAATTTTATGGGCAGCAGTGTTCAGTATCAAAAACGTAATATCCAGACAATGTTGCAACGATACTTCATAAAAACCCCAGACAATTTGATCCAATCCTACAAACAGCTTTTTAATTCAGAGATTTGTTTAAAAATTCATTTAGGTATGAGTCATCATTGTAGTAAAAAGGATTCAATTGGTTATTTGAGAGGAGATGAGTTAACTGAAGTAACAACTTGATTCTTGATGATAATGAATCAACACTCAAGGAAGAAGAAAAGAGGATCATGGAAAAAGATGACACTATCTGAAAAACAGAGGATAGGATTTTGTAGTAGCATTTTCTGTCATTTTGCTCTTGTTTGATTGAAGAGGCAATTCCATAATGATTTAAATTCGTGTTCTCTCTTGCTAAGTGTTTCGGAGAAACCTTGTATGATTGAAAATAGGTCAGTCAGTGTTGGTGATTTGCAATTGTTCAACACATTCCCATCGAAGTAGGTCAGACTGGTATCCTGCTAGGCACAAGCATATTTGTTTAAAAAGGTGTTCAGCTCTAACAATAAAAGTCTATGTAACATTTGAAAGAAAACAAGGAGAAAAAAGTTAGAACTACACAGTCCTCCCTTTATATTGATTAAATATAAGTTACAGTCCATTCAAATGGAATCAGGTACAATGAGAAGACCAGACAGCTGGGCTTCAAGCCAGGATAGAAACAGATAAGATGATTACAGTAACATTAGAAATTGCCTTTAAAGCAAAATATCATTACTGTGGCATCAAATAATTCAGAATTTTAGTAAATCAGGTAACTTGGAAGTTTAATTAGGTACTAACAATAAAGAAAACGATTCCAAGGTTAAACATAGTTAAACCAACCAATAAACAAAAAACCTGACAGAGCATGATTAACACACAGCTTGAAGCTCAGCTGTCTGGTCTTCTCATTGTACCCGATTCCATTTGAATGCACTGTAACTTATATTTGATCAATATAAAGGGAGGACTATGTAGTTCTAACTTTTTTCTCCTTGTTTTCATTCAAATGTAAGAAAAATTACTGCAGGTAACAAGAGAAATGAGACAAGGAAGACTGTCTTTGTGCTAATCCATGATTAGAACCTTCTTTTAGGAAGGAATATTCTTAGAAGAGAAGGAAGCACATAGTAGATGCTTGGGATATCTAGGTATCTTACTACTTTTCAATTTCTCATAAAAATAAACATTTTGGGTGACAGCACCTGATGTATCAGATCACGTATTTGTTTAGGTCGAATAGCTTTATCATTGAAGTGAACTAAGATCTGTTCTAGAGCTTCCAAGGAGAAAGAGTTGGAAACCTATACTCTTTTTCATTTCTGAAATGGTTAAAGCATTGCCCTGGACTGTAAAACTGGGACTGCGGCTTGGAAACAATCTTTGATATTATCTGAAAATCTTCAAAACAAAATGCAAGTATGGCCGTATTTTTTTTCTAGCTGATCTGCCATATGTGTATTTTGGCTGGCTGTCTGATTGTGCTCAGATGTGGGTAGTGGTAGGGAGGAAAAAATAATGTTTCTTAACTCTGAGGATAAAAAGACTTCAAATTGTGTGCCTCTCACATCCTTTGGTAATCTGCCCCACATTCTGCACCGTGATGTGGGATATAGATACTGCTAATTTGGTGTTTATTTCTTCGGAGTGGGGGTTGGGGAGTAAAGTGGGGAGAACAAGCATTAAAGAGGAAGGTGTTGCAGATAGGTGTCAGTTTCTGAGCTCAATGAAGAGGAATCAGGCGCTAACTCTCAAAGTAGAACTCAAGGAGCTTTAATCGCTATTATTACTTAAGTAATAATAGGCACTATAGGTGCCTGCGATTAAGAGTAACTGATATGGGGTGATCCCAGATCATCACCTTCCTCGTCATTATTAAAATATCAGTCTTCACTGTTATTTATTTTTTCTACTCAGAGCAATCAAACTGAGAGGTACCATGTAGGCAGCAATGATCTAAGCAGAAATTCTCAAACCTTCATCTCAAAGTCATTTGAAGTAAGTTAAGAAAGGAGGACATGTTCTGAGGACACTGAAGTCTTGTGTTTTACCTTAAAATGTATTTATATATGTATATTGCACTTGATGGCATATATAGGTTTTTAAAAATAAAGAAAATGAGGTGACCGGGCACAGTGGCTCACTCCTATAATCCCTGCACTTTGGAAGGCCAAGGCGGTTGGATCACCTGAGGTTAGGAGTTTGAGACCAGCCTGACCAATACGGTGAAACCCCATCTCTACTAAAAATACAAAAATTAGCCCAGCGAGGTGGCATGCGCCTGTAGTCCTAGCTACTTGGGAGGCTGAGACAGGAGAATTGCTTAAACCCAGGAGGTGGAGGTTACAGTGAGCTGAGGTCCCACCACTGCACTCCAACCTGAGTGACAGAGCAAGACTCCATCTCATAAAAAGAAAACAAAAACAAAACAAAAAACCAAGGTTTTCCAGTTAATTTCTCTTTCTCTTTTTTTTTTTTTTTTTTTTT
>NW_012107408.1:1496550-1513592 GCF_000951045.1 Mandrillus leucophaeus
TTTTTTTTTTTTTTGAGATGGAGTCTCACTCTGTTGCCCAGGCTGAGGTACAGTGGCACGATTTCGGCTCACGATAGCCTCTGCCTCCCAGGCTCAAGAGGTTCTCTTGTCTCAGCTTCCTGAGTAGCAGGGATTACAGGTGTGAGCCACCACACCTAGCTAATTTAGGAGAGACAGGGTTTCACCATGTTGGATAGACTGGTCTTGAACTCCTGACTTCAAGTGATTGGTCCACCTTGGCCTCCCAAAGTGCTGGGATTACAGACGTGAACCACTGCACTGGGCCTCCAATTTCTTTATGTATAAAAATACAGATACACCCATAATTTTGCATGAATATGATATTAAACATGCTATTCGAATGCAGTTTTCCTCTTATTTTTTTGTTTGCCCTTTCATGCACAATAATCTTTTATCCTCTAAATTCAGGCTAATAACTTAGAGTATATCTTACATATTTTTCTATATGTTCACAGAATCATATCTAGCATATGCACATCTACGAGTATAGATGCTACACACATTCATATATGGAAACACAAACAAATGCATTTAATTTTTGTCTTTTATTTTGAAAAAAGAGAATTATATAATACATACTTGCCTGAGTCTAGCTTTGCACACACAACAATACATTGTGGAAATCTCTGAACAAACCAGTTATCTCTGAAACCTTACTCTCTTTAAATGACAGCACAGTGTCCCATGTTATGGTTATATTACAATTAATTGTTTCCTTGAAGTAGGGCTTTGTTTTCTACTTATTGGGAAACAAAACATTGAGATATATATATACATATATATATTCTTTCTTTCTATCTATCTATCTATCTATCTATCTATCTATCTATCTATCTATCATCTATCTATTATTTTCCTGTGGATTAGATCCTCAATAATGAGATTTTTGAGTTTAAGACTTCAAATATTTTTAATTTTAATGGGGTTTTCTAAACTTGCTTCCAAAAAGCCTGTTTTAATTCACATTTCTACCAGCATGGATTAGAGTAAACATAATGTTTAAAGTACTTGTTATTCGAAGTAGCATTCACGGACCAGAAGCAACGGCCTCAGCTGGGAGCTTGTTGGAGATGTAGGCCTGCAGCCCCATTCCAGACCTACTGAGTCAGAATCTGCATTTTAATAAGATCTTTGGGTGATCCATAGGCACTTTACCATTTAAAAATTACTGTTTTAAAGTCTCTTGCAATCTGTTAGGTTGGGAATATATTTATTAACTGTCTTCTCTGGAAGGATAATTAAGAAATTACTAACAGTGGCTAACTTTTGGATGGAGGACGGGAACTGACAGACAGACTGGGATGGAAATTGTTTTTCACTAAATATTTGTATAATGTAGAACTTTTTTATGTGCATGTATTCCTATTTAGAAAAATTTTAAGAACAGCTGTTTGCGAATGTGATTACTTTCCACCCTCAAGTCTGCAGGATTACTTTCCACCCTCAAGTCTGCAGGCGGATAGTAGACCATGGTTCACATGTACTCATCACACACTAATGCCCACATGGTCAGTTAGTGTGTTCCAGTTTAGGAAATGCGGTGGTAAAGGAAAATTCTCCAAGCAGCATGGCTTGCTTTTTGAGGATATGAAAATGTAATGATGTCAATGAGGGTTTTTCTGACAGGGAACATTTGACAAAACAGACAGTGAGTCAGTGTCACAGAATACTTTCAAACCTTCCTCTGCAACATTCCCATAGTTTGAGTTGTGACCACCATCCGACTGTTAAATTTTTAATAATCTAAGACTTCCCCAAATCAGAAAGTTGCACTAAAAACTCTGACTGATTTATCTTCTTGGGGTATGGGGATTCTCAGGTTTGCTGTGAATCAAGGAACTGGCAAACAAGTATGGAACATCTCGGTTGCAGGGTCCACAATTAGATTTGTTGACACCAAAGTAGGGGTGAGATTCAAAGGAGTAGGGTAAGTAGTCCTGCCTTTTTAAGTGAGCAATGGAGCATCCTCATCACACTGTTGGTTCCTGTAAATCTACCTAGGACAAGAATTCCCCTTCTACCTCAATAATGCATTGTACATACACCTTATTCTTAGGAAATATTTTATGCAGGCTAAATTGAAAATATATGCAACTTCGAAAAAGTCTCTGAAGGTTAAAATATATCAGTCTTTGAAATCTAATTTCTCCAGGAGCCACAACCTTTTGGGTCTCCATGGCTTTCCATTAAGAGCAATGATTCAAATTTGTTTGGCTCATGTACCCAAACCCACCCATTCTCTCAGGACCACCAGCCTGGAAAATGTTGCCCAACTATTTGGGGGACTTTTTTATGGGGGCGGAGTTGTACTCATTAATGCTCACAAACATCTGGTTGGCCACCAAATAATCTGCCATTTCTTACTTTTCATTGGCTTTGTCCCCTGCTTTCAGGTACCAACACTCCTGCCAGGAATTTTTTTTTCTTCTACAGAGCAGCTTCTTTCTCCCAGTGGGCATCTGTCTCCAGCTACAGCTGGGACACTGGAGTCCTAGCATGTGTGTAGGGTGGAGGGGACAAAGCTCGCATGACATTCTTCTGGATGAAAAGAAATAACTTAGTCTATCTTCTTTAGGGGTATGAAGGTGCCAGGTCCAAGGATGTTAGTGAAACACCACTTTTGGCATTTACTTAACAGGTTCCTCTCTCCTGAGGCCATGAGTATCAGGGCTTTCCTAGAAGACAAATCCAAGTATCAGAAAACACACTGTGGCCATGGCCTTGTCATAAAATCTAGCTGCTGGGCTCTTGTTTCTTTGATGTTCAAGGTATATTTTGTCTCTGGATTACACCTCCTGCATATGGGCGTCTGAGTCCCAAATTAAATTTACACTGGGGTTCCTGCTACATTCACAGCAAAAAATCTACACTCAAAAGAAATAATCATTTATTGCTTGGACTTCTCTGAGCTCTAGTACCTGCATCAGAGGATTTCATGGCAAAGCAGATATGATCCACAAAACTCTTAAGGAGCTTCCAGGGGCAAGAGTCCAGCCAGCTGTTCAGTCACTGGCTCCACAGCAAGGTCAGTCCTATCTAAACCTTAGTCACCTCTTCTTGCCCTCTCTAGAGTGGAAATGGAAATCAGTTCCATTCTGCATGGGAGAGAGCAGCACCCAGCCCCTCACAGGATGAGGGAGTGAGGAGGAGGTTGCTGTCTGTTCTCAGTTCTTCGATGCTGCATGCTACCTTGTGCAGCTCAGCTCTGGGGAATGTCTGGTGTGGGTGGTTGGGTCCTGGGACAGAAGGAAGGGAACAGAGGATGGGAGGAGAACAAAGGGGATGCTTTCCCTCAATGCTCCACTAGAATCAGTAATGTGGTTCTCAGAAGACACATTTCATTTTCAATAAAAATCTTACTTTATTCCCCAAAGAATAAAAAAAGATGTGTTGGTGGCCATGAAAGGAAACTGTGTGATGGGGTGGGTGTGGGGAATACATTTTCTCCCCATGCTCTCTTGTTCCTGAAAATTTCTGTGAAAGGAGAGGAGTGCCTTGTGAAGCGAGCCTGCAGCCAATTTGGACATAGATCCCCCATCTGTGATTTCCAGTTCAACAGTGTGATTACAATTGATATGTGGGTAGATGGTAATCACCATCTCAGTGACCGTAGCCTGAAAATAGTGGTATTGGAGGGGTGGTTACAGGAAACTGTGCTGGCTTTTCCATTTCAGTTTAGTTTTGCAGATTAAATTGAAAGTTTCACAAAGGTGCATTGCTAAACACTTTCTTTCTTTCTTTTTTCTTTTTTCTTTTTTTTTTTTTTGAGACGGAGTCTCGCTCTGTTGCCAAGATGGAGTGCAGTGGCGCAATCTCGGCTTACTGCAACCTCTGCTTCCCAGGTTCAAGTGATTCTCCTGCCTCAGCCTCCCGAGTAGCAGGGATTATAGGCACACACCACCATGCCCAGCTAATTTTTGTACTTTTAGTAGAAACGGGGTTTCACCATGTTGGCCAGGATGGTCTTGATCTCTTGACCTTGTGATCCACCCTCCTTGGCCTCCCAAAGTGATGGGATTACAGGCAAGAGCCACCGCGCCTGGCCTAAACGTCCTCTTAATGCAAAGGAATGTGTGGGCAAATGGATCGACAGGTTGTGCAATGTGTTTGCAGGTTTGTTCTTGGGGCCTGTCCTACTCTACCACTTACAGGTTTCTTCAAGACTCAGCTTCATCCCACGCATCTGTATAGTATCTCACTTCTAACCCTGTGTGTCTAACGTGGGCCAGAGATACAGGTGATGTGAAATCGGGCTGTCAAGAGGCTTGTAGCTCTGATTTTGAGCCAATTGTGCACCTCTAGACTCCCAGGAATCAAATGACTGGCAGCCTCAGAATTGAAGAACAATAACTGGAGAACTTGGCTGCTGATTGTCTTCCTTCCTCAGATTTTTAAATTTTTTCACCCATATGGTTTGAGTGTCCAGGTTTGCTGGTTGGGGCCACCTAAAGCAGCCGCCTGTGGTTGGGTGGCTTATGCTCTGTAATAATGTAACCAGTTGAGAGGAGAATGGAAGCTAACCTCTGTTAGCCAGTCTTTGTTCCCTGCCATGTGCTACATCAGTCTGAAGGAAGGGATGTCTTTTTATCATTTATCCTCCCAGAGAGTGCCTTGTGAGGAGACCCAAGGGCCCTGAATGAGCTAGTGGTGGCCCTGGGCAGATAGTTTTAAACTGTTAAACCTTGACTTGAAGCCTATCCCCTCACTGCCAAGCCCAGACCTTCTCTGACTTGCTTGAATCTGACCTTGAAAAATTGATAACCGCAGGCCATATATACAAGCTCCACGAACGTATTTATTTAGTTTACACAAAGCTAGACCACAAAGTGTTGTGGAATATTTGAATTGGATGTCAATACTTAAAATTTAAGAGATTTTACATAAATATCTGAGCTTCTAGCTTCCCACAGCACTGCCAGGTAACATTTGTTAGCAACCAGTTAGTGTGTGACAGCCCTTGCCATGCCCTGTGGCCTCTCTAGCACTGAAGATGAAGGTCAATTGCTGTTTTTTGTTTGTTTGGTTGTTTGTTTGAGATGGAGTTTTGCTCTCGTTGCCCAGGCTGGAGTACAATGGCACAATCTCAGCTCACTGCAACCTCCGCTTCTCGGGTTCAAACAATTCTGCTGCCTCAGTCTCTCGAATAGCTAGGATTACAGGCATGCACCACTGTGCCTGCTTAATTTTGTATTTTTAGTAGAGACGGGGTTTCTCCATGTTGGTCTGGTTGGTCTCGAACTTCTGACCTCAGGTTATCCGCCCACCTTGGCCTCCCAAGGTGCTGGGATGACAGATGTGAGCCACCACGCCCGGCAATTACTGTTTATCATAGTGCTTGTGCTCTGTTTTCTTCTAGAAGAGTTAAAAGAAAGCAAAATCTATCCTGTGCTCACTTTTTAAAGTGGAAAGGTTTAAAAATAGATTGAGAAGCCATTTGTGGGAAAGTCTGGCCTGCTACACATTTTCTAATTGCCTGCTAAGTATTTATCATCTGTGTTTGCAGCCCATGTCCCCGTGTCTCATAATCATGCAGTTGAAGAAATTCAGTTCTAGCACATGCTCCTCCATTGGGCCATTACAAGCAGCTACTAGGCTTATAGAGGAACCTGAATTTATCATGACCCCTCTGCAGCAGAGGGGCTGATTTGGAGGAGCATATTCTGGGGGCTCATCTGTTCCACTGTCATCAGTCTAAAGTGTTTATCATGACAAAGAGTTTAGACTCTTCTTGCTGAGCTGTGAGGCTAGTCAGTGAGTAGATGACCCAGGGCAAGGTCAGATGGTCAAAGAAAAGAATACTGTGACGAGAAATATGAGACCAGAATCAGGGGGTGAGGATAGGGGCATTAGGAACCTAGATGATGCAAGCCAAGTAGCTGCAAAAGAGGTACATAGCTCAAGGAAATCAGGTTTCATAAGCTAAGGCCCCGATGGCAAAGTTTTTTTTTTTTTTTTTTTTGAGACAGTGTCTCATTCTGTCACCCAGACTGAAGTGCAGTGGCTTGATCCTGGTTTACCACAACCTCTGTCTCCTGGGTTCAAGCGGTTCTCCTGCCTCAGCCTCCCAAGTAGCTGGGGTGTGCGCCACCACTGCCTGGGTATTTTTGAATTTTAAATAGAGACAGGGTTTCACCATGTTGGTCAGGCTGGTCTTGAGCTCCTGACCTCAAATGATCCACCTGTCTCAGCCTCCCAAACTGCTGGGATTACAGGTGTGAGCCAGTGTGCCTGGCCATGCAAAATTTTGCAGTAGGGAGCAGATGCTCAAAATGCAGAGGGTTGGGAGGCTCAGTCCTTAGCTCAGAGAAGCTCTTGGGGACTTTACATGCTTGGTCATCCCTCAAGATGCCTCTACATGGCCCATAGGTGACAGAGAGGCAGTCTAGTCAGACGGTTAAGGGCAAAGGCTCTGGAGACAGATCCCCTCCTAGGTGAAAATCCTAGCCTCTTGCTGGCTGTGAATCAGGTGAGCTCCTTAACCCCTTCATGCATTAGCTCCCTTTTCTGTATAATGAAGATAGTGATATACTCACCTTATAAGGTTGCCTATACATGAGGATTAAATGATCTAATTATTACAAAGTGCTTAGAATAGTAGCTGGCACATGCAAAACCTTCAAAAAGTGTTTATTACCACCTGCTTGCTACTTTTCCCAGATTCCTTAGGAAAATGCAATCTTTAGAAACATGTTTATCAGCTTGGAGGAAATTGCCCTCTGGAAGAAATAACAGCAATATATGCATCTTAGTATTTTAAAGGAACTTGCCAAGCATGCATCTGGCACAATGGCAAACTTTATAAAGGGTAGTTAAATTCCGAAATAAATTGTAAAGGGCTCCTGTAGCATCAGAAAGCTAAGTGATGTTTTCCAATCGAGGATGCTATTCCCTTGGACACTTTTGGAGGCAGCATGGTGCAAAGCTCTCTTTAATTTAAAAGGATGTTACCATGAAATGGGCTCACAGTGAAATCTGTTGGGAGAAGAGTGAGCGTCACTCTCTGGAGTGCATGGTGGAGTCTGCCATACACAAGAAGGATGTTGTGGTTTCAGCCAGGTTTGTGGGGGCACAGCAAGGTGAGGCTGTCGCTATTTTCTCCGTGTGGTTAGTGTGAAGTGAGCAAAGACACAACAGCGTGTGTTTGGAACTCGAGTGCTCAAGGCGCTGCTTTGAGCCCAGTGCGGCCCTTTGGGGCTTTGAACTTCAGCCACAAGACTTTGGTGGCATCTCTTTCCAGATTTGTTTTGAAAGAAGCTTGAAAACAAGATTTCACCCAGTCCTTATGCTAAGATCTGCGAGTGAATGTGCTTGTGCATTTGCTTGTCCCTGGCTCAATAGAATGTTCAGCGATGTATCTAGTAACTAACAGAGGATGCCCTGCTAAGTCTTATGTCTTTGCCAGAGAACTTGGCAGAAAAGCTACTGGAAACAGTAGGAGCTATGCCAATAGGTAATATGAACTTGTTATAAGTCAAATTCAGTAAAGTATGAAAGGAGATAAATAAGTTGCAAAGGGTGTTGAGGCAGAGTTACGACACCCTTTGTTTAGGTAAGAAATGGGTAGAGAGTGGGGGAGGGGTTAGATGCAGTCTGGATGTCAAGCTGCAGGGCTGACCTGTTTAGGATTAGACCAGGCTCCAGGTCCTAAAAGCAGCTGATTATAATAGACTTTGTGGTTCTCATTAGCTTTCATGTAGTAGACTAGAGCTTTTCAGCCTCTAGTAGATGCACCCTCATGGTGCCTAGTCTCATCTATCCTGAGCTACAAGGGGTCAGCTGGGGAGAAGAAAAGTGACATTCTTTCTACCTCCACACACTCATTTGCACACACACACACAATCCTGTAAACATTAATTCAATTCTCTCTATAGATCTAGCATAAGGTACATATAAGATTATAGAAACATCTCCACTCTAAAGAGTTCATCTCCACTTCTGTTAGTAGGTGACTTCCATCTTCATTAATTAATTCATTCCAAATTTATTAAGTATACAACAAGTGTCAGAAGCTATGCTGAGTGAAGCTGGGTTGGGTGTTGAGTGTGAGAAAAAGATGAGTAAGCACTGAAACATATATTAGAGTCAGGTTCTGAATAACATTCTACGAAATCTAAAATGCATTTAGTAGGGAGGGGTCAGAGGGAAGGGTTTTTTGTGTTTTTCCTGAGACAAGGTTTCACTCTGTTGCCCAGGTTGGAGTGGAGTGGTGCAATTATGGCTCACTATAGTCTCACCCCCCCATACTCAAGCAATCTTCCCGCCTCAACCTCCTGAGTAGCTAGGGCTACAGGCATGCACCACCACATCTAGCTAACTAAAAAAATATATATTTTTTTGTAGAGACAGGGTCTTGCTCTGTCACCAAAGCTGGAGTGCAGTGGTGTGATCATAACTCACTGCCGCCTTGATTTCCTGGGCTCAAGTGATCCTCCCACCTTAGCCTCCTTAGTAGCTGAGATTACAGGTGCATGCCACCACACTCAGCTAGCTTTTAATTTTTTTGTAGAGATGGCATCTCACTATGTTGAGCAGGATGGTCTCGAACACCTGGCCTCAGGCAATCCTCCCACCTTGGCTTCCCAAAGTGCTGGGATTACAGGTGTGAGCCACCATACTTGGCCTCAGAAGGAAGGTTTTTTAAGCAAAAATGTGACATGCTTAATCAGAGTTTCAGGAATATTATGTTAAGAATAGATTAGAGACTGTGCTGGGAAAGAAATATAGAGGATTGGGGAGAAGATACAGAGGGGGTCAATTGAAGAGTATTTCAAGTCTAGAAAAAATATTTTGAGAGCTTTTGAAATAGAGTAGTGACCGTAGAAACCCAAAGGAGAGGAAAATTGTGAGAAAAATTTACAAGGAGTAACCAGTAAGACTTGGGTATGATGGGAGACAGAGAATGAGGAAGCAAGGACAGCACTGAAGTTTTGAGTATGGGAGACCAGAAGAACCACAGATGTTGCCATTAATATAGAATGGGAAGTTAGGAGGAGGAACTCTTCCTGTAGAGCCTCAGAAATGGAAGGGGCTACAAGGTCATCCAGTCAAAGGCTACATCTGATGTCGGTATCCCCTCGTCTCCCACTTTAATAATCTGTTAGGGAACCATAGACTGGCCCGGATGGGACAGCAACTAAGTGGCTGGGTATGGTATTGGGTTCTGAGGCTTGGAGTCCCATTGCAAGGAAATCTGGGATGCTCACAGTGCAATAAGCCTAGTCAGAGTGTTCTAGAGAATTGAGAAAACCACACATGATAAAGGATAAGCTGAAAGGGCCCTTTGGGGAGATAGAAGTTTGGGTAGTAGAGCTGAGCAACTGATTCAGTAGAGATGAAATTGCAGGAGGAGCAGGACAAAGAGGTAAAGGACTGGGCTCCTGCCATGGCTGTCAACTTCCCTGCTACAGTGAACCTGGCCTTTGTCAGAAAACTTCTGTGCTTTTGGTGAGAGGGAGCTCATAGCTTTCAATGGTCAGCTGAAATCTCTCATGCTTTATCATTCACCACTAGTGTTAGTTCATCGCTGGAGGCCTGGAAAGGATGCTTCATCTAAACAGCTTTTCAGATGGTTGGTGATAGCTCCCCTAAATCTGAAGTTTCTCTTCCTTGTCCCCCAAATCTGAAGCTTCTCTTCTCAAGGATGAAGTCTCCTCACTTCAGTCACACGTGTATGTGTATAGAACTGACATATATCCCAGTTCATCTGCATAGATAGAGTGCACATATATTAAATTGTGAGGCCATTAACTTTATCCAGAACTGCAGTTGAGGTCTGACAACCACATATCAGAGGAAAGTCAGCACCTTCTCGAGCTATTTTATTACCACTAATTCTCTGAAGATAATGGGTTCTCCTGGGGCCACATAACACAGCCAATTAGATTCACTTGAGGTTGAACAAAGCCTTTTGTTTTTATTTTTAAACACTGCTAAGCCATGCTTCATCCTGTGTTTGTGTGGTGGGTTATTTGTACCTGAGCATAGACAACTGGGTAAGAGGATGGCTTTTGGGGTTAGTATTGGGTTCCTAGTCTGTGTCTGTTTTTTACCAGCTGTATGACTTTCGGCAAGTTATGTAACTTCTCTAAACCTCATTTCTTCATATATAAATGGCAATCTTAAGGGTACCTACTTCACAGAATTGTCAGAACTAAATGAAATAAGGAGCATTTAGCACAGTTCCTAGCTCACAGTAAACCCTCAATAATACTAGCTATTATTATCTATTGTTACCTAATATTAATATCTCAATCTTGTTAGGTGGGACTCATCCTTCAGGAAATTATTGGGTCCTCTTTCTCTTAGTAAACATAATTTAATTCCAATCTCTTTCAACTTTGTGTCAACCACAATTCTAATTAACATGAATTCTATACCTCTCTTTGAATATCTTTGTTGATGGACTGTATCACAGAGGTGAATAAGACAGACATGGTCAATATCCCCTATAGTCATCAGTCCAGTGAGGAAGACAGTTAATGAATAACCCATGTATGAATCTTCTGTGTTTGCTAAAGTTATTTCACCAGTTGCAAATTCACTTGTCTTTGCATCTAGCCATATTTGTTTACCTTGTTCCCAAGGATATCATGGAGATATGAATAACTGTAAAATGCCCTATTGATGTCCAAATGCCCTGTATCTGGAAAGAGATGAGTAATGATGAAGACTCAAATTTGGAGATTATATCTAAGAAGCCTAGCAGGTTTTCAGGCTAGTAGGTAGATGTGTGTGAGCTTCTGGAGGTCACAGAAGTCAGAGATGAAGAAAAATATTTAAGTCCTTTACATACCGATGAGAATGGAAGTTAAGTAGATGGTTGGAATAATCAAGAGAGAATGCAGTGAGACATAGGAAGAGAAAATAAACTGCATAAGGAGAAGTAATTATAGAGATAAAAAGACAGTTAGCAGAGTTTGTAGTCTCTCTTGTAGTCCAAGGGAGAATAAAATTTTGAAAATGAGGCAGTGATTAATAGGATACAAATATGGAGATAAATTGCTACTGCATTTGTTTATTGAAAGGCCATCTAGGACCTTTCTGAGGGGTAAGTTTCAGTGGATCAGCAAAGAGAAAGCAAGATATCTTACTGGTTAAAAAAACTGGCTGCAAAGCAGAAAACTAATAGATAAAAATTTAATAAAATTAAAAAAGCTGGTTATTTGAAAAGATGAATAAAATTGATTAATCTCTAGACAGAGTGACCAAGAAAAAAGACAAAAAACATATATCAGGAATAAAAAGAGGTCATCACTACAGAACCTACCAGTGTTAAAATAATAATAAGGGAATATTACAAATTTTTTGTCAATAGATTTAGGAACTTAGATGTAAAGGACAAATTCCTTGAAAGACACCATATCTCACCCAAGAAGAAATAGATAATCTTAATACTCCTATAGCTATTAAATAAATTGAATTAGTAATTAAAATTCTTCCAACAAAGAAAACTCTGGGTCAGGAGGCTTCATTGGAAATACTTAAGGAAGAAAAACTAATTCTATAAACTCTTCTATAAAATAGAAGGAATGCATACTAACTCATTTATGATGCCAGAATTAACCTGCTATGAAAACCAAGTGTATTACAAGAAAATAAAACTATAGACCAATATCTCTCCCAAACCTAGATCAAAAAATTCTCAAGAAAATATTAGTAACTCAAATCCATTTTTATACAAAAAGTGTAATACATTCCTGGAATGCAAGGCTGGTTCATCACTCAAAATTAAACTAAGTAATTTCCCATATCAATATACTAAAAAAGAGAAAACATGATAAATTTTTAGATGCAGAAAATAATTATCTGACAAAATTGAATATCTGTTCATAAAAATAACTGACAGGTGGTAAAGTAGGAGAAATGAGGGCAAATTATTATTTTAAGAAGTCTGACAGTAAAAGAAAACAGAGACAGAAAGAGAGAAAAGTAACTCTAGGCGTAAGTAGAGTAGTGTTATAGGAAGGAGCTTTCTCCCATATCTTTTAAGTCTTGAACAGGTTTATATCCTGAGGGGAAGTGGCCAGAGGAGACAGACCAAAAACAGACAATATTGGAAATAATGATAGACTAGGGTTTTAGAGGTTGGGGAGGGATTATGACCCATAGCATTATAGGAACAAATAGACTTTAAGAGGTTTGGTACTCTGGGACTGAAGGGAAGGATGAGAGAATAAGTATGGATGCAGAGGTTACATGAAGCAGCAAAGTTTGGCACTGTTAGAGGTAAGAGGAAAAGTGAAAAGGCTCACACTGGACATTCTTACAGCTCTCAGAGATTCCCATCTCAAAGGGAGGCAATGTGTTGTGGAGAAAGGAGCATGGGCTTTGGCACTGGTTTCTATTGGGGTTGAATCACAGTTCTGCCTGAGCCTAGTTGGGCAATCCTGTGCAAGTCACCTAACCTCTCTGATACTCAGTGTCCTCACCTGTAAAGGGGAAAGTAATAGCAAACCCAGAGCATTATTACAAGGACAAAAATAAGAAAATTATGCAGGCAACATAGCATAACCCATAGCCTCATAACCCATAGCAAGTGCTCTATACATGCTATTCTCATTTCTTTTGCCTTTATAAAGAAAATAGAGGTGGGACCAACATTGTGGGAAATAAAAAAGACATCTGGATCAGAGCTTGTGGGAAATGCAATGAGATGTTTACTAAAGACGTGTGAAAATAAGTGAGTAGTAGCAAGGTCAGATAAGATTGCGGTTATGTGTTAAATAGATCATGCTATGATAAGCAAATAGGGGTAGGAGATAAATGTGCAAACAGTGGAAGAAGTGAGAGAGACTCTGGCTCATGCCTAGTCACCAGACCTGCTTCATTCTGATGATGATTAAGAGACTCTGATCTGGCAAAGACCAGGAGACACTTTGTGTGCTGGTTGCCATCCTACTGCTTAGAGGAGTTAATGAGCCTCAAAAGAAAGATTCCATAATTTTTCTATTTAACCACACTGTGCCAAAAATTATTATAAGAATGCTGCTTGCTATGCTTTAGTGTTTTTCTATTGCAATGTATTGTTGCCTTGTCTCGTTCAATTCTTAATGAAATGTGGATTCGCTTACTGCCTATGTCCTTATGATATTTTATTGATTTGAACTCTGTTTTCAGATATTCTTCTTCTCCCTTCTCTAGAATTACTAGAACCACTCTTTTGGCCCACATGTGAATCAGCTAAATTGAAATTTTGTAATCTCAGGTAGGGTTTCTTCTCCATCTCCCAAGCACACATCTGGATCAGTATCCTCCATTAGCTTGAAGATAAGTGCTCTTGGAATAGAGCTTCAAGTGAACTTTAGCCCACAAGAAGCAAAATTAGGAAATGTGTCTCTTTGTAGAATTAGAATTAGAATTCCCACTAACAATAAGAATTGTCTTGGGCTGCTCATTGACTTAGTGATCAATTTAAATGTGATTTTCCCACATATTTTGCACAAATGTATCAACATAACATAAAACTGGTATGGTTTTGAGTCTTAGGTTCTGGGGCACAGCAACAAAGAAAATACACAAAACTCTGACCTCACAGAATTTACAACTGACTGGAGTAATAGATGAGAGAGTAAAATATACTGTAGTTTGTTAGATGTTGATAAGTGTGATGGGAAAAAAAATTAAGCATGTGGGTAAGATGTGGTGAGTTGCTTCTATTTTGTATGAGGTAGTGAGAGAAGGCTTTATTGATAAAGTGACATTTGAGCAGAGACCCATGGGAATTTGTGGGACAAATAATGTAGAGATGTGGGAGGAAAATCATTCTAAGCAGAGAGAATAGCAAGCACAAAGGCCCTGTGGCAGGAGTGTACCCGGTGGGTTCCAAGATGGGCAAGGTAGTTTTGTCACTTAAGCAGTGAGAAAGAGAACAGGAGATGGGGTCAAAGAGGCGGCGAGGGTAAGATCAAGATGAGGACTTGGGCTGGATTCTGGGTGACACAGGACATAGAGGGTTGGAGCAGAAGTGTGACATGGCCTGACTTGAATTATAAAAGGTTCCCTCTGGCTGTGGTGCTTAAAAACAGCCTGTAGGGGGAGCAAGAACAGAAACAGGATCACTGGTTACCCGGATACTGCAGTAATCCAAACAAGAGATGGTGATGGCTTGGACCAGACTTCCTGTGACAAAGAAGTAAAGAAGATCACCTTCTAGATGTATTTTCAGGGTCTATCCTACCTGATTTGCTGATAGACTGGAGGTAGGATATGAGAGAAAGAGGTAACTCAAGGATGACTTCAAGTTCTCTGGTTTGAATAGCAGGAGGACACAGTTGCCTAAAATGAAAGAGGACTTAGAGGAGCAGGTTTGAGGAAGAGGAAAATCAGAAATTCACCCCGGACACGCTGAGTTTGAGATGACTATTAGTCATCCATGTGGAAAATGGGGGGCCATTAAGACAGACAAGTTTGGATTTTGGACGAAGGTAGGAATAGAAATTTCAGTGTTGGGAGCCTCTATAATATCCATGAAGTCATGGAAATCAGTGGATCATCCAGGGATTCACTGTAGATGGAGAAGGCCCTCCTACACTCAGAGGTTGAGCAGAAGAGGAGGATCTAGCCAATGAGGAGACCCCCAGGGGTTATCATAGAAGCAGCCCAGCCACCGAGAATATATCACCATTCTTGACAGTTTCTTGATAAGTGTCATTGAATTTGAGTCACCAACTTATCAAGCAAAAAGATGAAATTGTACATCTATCTATGAAGTGTTAGGCAGGAATCTAGACCCAACATAGCAGTGTTACCCAGCGTAGCAGGTCTTTCGTTAAAGACTCCCTTCACCCTTGTACACACCCGCAGACTTACATGCGTCAGAGTTCTGGCTGGGCAACCACACTGCCCCATGACCTGCAGCTCACCTGCATTCCACAAGTTCGTAAACAGCAATTTTGGTTGACAGTTTCGAAAGACCCCTTCCTCATGACCCTTACTCAACTCCTGCCCTAGTAGTTTCAAGACCCCCCAGGCCCTGTTTGCACAACCAACTTCCCTACCTCTCGGGCTATAAAAAGCCCCTACCCTCCTCCCTCAGCACAACTTCCTCAGCCCACGCCTTTGGACTGAAGAACCTCGCCCACAAGCCCTAATAAAAGGCTATTCTCACTGCCATTTGCCTTGTGTCTTCATACCCGGTTTGGCTCCAGCCTCAGTTTACCTTTACATTTGGTGCTGAATCCTGGGAGGAGACCCCCTCCCCAGACCCCTGCCAGGTCGGGTGGGCCCTCCTCTCCCCGAGCCAGGATCCCCTCCTCAAGCCTGGAGCCATCTCACCAAATTTGACTCAATTCGATCACTGTTGGGTAAGTTTCCCCCCGTCCTGAAGGCTCCCTCTGGGAGTCCCTGTCTGAAATGCGCGGCCGCATCAGGGGCTCTCTCCGGTCAACTGTGACCTTGGCACCGGAGACTAGGAGACATCCAACCTCCCCAGAAGCCACTGTACCCCGCACTCCACGTGGCAGTGAGAGGACGCTCCCATTGCCTCTGGACTGCCCGCCTTGAGACCATGGGAACTACCCAGTCCAAACCAAACCGAAAATCCCCTCTGAGGTGCCTCTTGGCTGATTTCCAGACTTTAGGCTTCAGCCAAGACCTAAAACAAAAGCGGCTCATTTTCTTCTGCACAGTAGCATGACCGCAGTATAAATTGGATAATCAGTCTCAGCAGCCTGCAGAAGGCACTCTGGACTTTAACATTCTCACAGATCTGACCAACTTCTGTAAGAGACTAGGCAAATGGTACGAGATACCCTATGCTCAAGCCTTCTGGGACTTGCGTTCTCACCCAGATCTCTGCGCTCAATGCTCATTAGCTCAGGTCCTACTTGCAAAGTCTCTTCCCTCAACCAAGGAGAGGGATGATTCCTCCTCTTTTTCTGAGCCTCCTAACACCCTATCCCGGCCACCCCTCCAGTCTCCCGCCCAACCTCCTCCTTACCCTGTCCCACCATTATCCCCATCCTCGTCAGCACCTCCCCTCCCTTCCACCCCTCCTGTGCCCTCACCAAACCTGACAGATTCTGTCTCCCCTACCTCCACCTCCTCCCCTTCCTCACCTGTCTCAGCCCATACTCGGTCCAGGACCAACCTCCCGTGTCCCTTGCAAGAGGTGGCAGGTGCCAAAGGAGTAGTCCAGGTCCATGTGCTGTTTTCATGCACATGGCAGACTTGTCTAAGGTTGAAGAGTGTGTAGGCTCCTTTTCGGCCAACCCCACTCAGTATTTCAAAAAGTTCAGATACCTGTGCCAGGCGTATGACCTCACCTGGCATGATCCCCATGTCGTTATGACCTCAACCCTGTCCCCTGAGGAATGGGAGCGTATCCTAGTGGCAGCCAGGCAGCACGCTGACCAGGTTCATTTAACCAACCATGCCATGCCAGTCGGCACTGAGGCGGTGCCCTCAGCCGAGCCCAACTAGGACTAGTAGGTTGGTCAGGTAGGCTGCCGCCACTGAGATATGATGGTCCAGTGCCTTCTTGCTGGCATGCAGGCAGCCTCCAATAAGTTAATCCATTTTAATAAGTTAAAGGAGGTAGTCCAAGGCTCAGATGAAAATCCGGCTGTTTTTCTTAACTGACTGACAGAGTCACTTATTCCGTACACCCGCCTTGACCCTGCCTCCCCTGCAGGAGGAGCCATCTTAGCTTCATACTTTATTTCTCAGTCGGCCCCCGATATCCAAAAAAAGTTAAAAAAGGTGGAGGATGGCCCTCAAACTCCCATCCAGGACTTAGTCAAACTGGCCTTCAAGGACTACAACTCCAGAGAGGAAGCAGCTGAGGCCCAACGACAGGCCAGGCTAAAACAGAAGGTACAACTCCAAACCCAGGCCTTGGTAAGCAGCCCTGAGGCCAGCCGGCTCCAGGAGCTCCCAGAAAGGAGGTACTCCCCGAGCGCCATCTGGTGCCTGCTTCAAGTGCGGCAATGATGGCCACTGGGCCAGGCAGTGCCCTAACCCAAAGGAGCCAACTTGCCCCTGTCCAAACTGTTGGCAGATAGGCCACTGGAAGTCAGACTGCC
>NW_012107408.1:1513797-1515331 GCF_000951045.1 Mandrillus leucophaeus
GGGGCTACCTACTCTGTTTTGCCTTCCTTCAGTGGCCCCAGCCACCCCTCCACTGTCACAGTCATGGGAATTGACAGCACTCCCTCCACCTACCGCCAGACTCCTCCTCTGTCTTGCCGCCTGGATGACTCCCTCTTCTCACACTCATTTCTTATCATTCCTTCGTGCCCAGTCCCCTTGTTAGGACGAGATCTCCCCTCCAAGCTAGGGGCCTCAGTCCACTTCCGACCCAACCCCTCCCCACACCTCGTGTTCCTCTTCCCCCTTCTCTCACCTGACAAATCCTGCCAGGCTGACCCCCTACTCCTGTTTCCAGTCCCTATTAACCCTAAGGTGTGGGACACCTCCACCCCGATCATTGCCCAGCACCACACTCCAGTCTGCATCCGGCTAAAAGACCCTTCCAAGTTCCCCTCTAGACCCCAGTTCCTTATCTCCCTCGAACATCGACAGGGATTAAAACCTATCATTACATGCCTGCTCCAACAGCACATTCTGGTTCCCACCAACTCACCATGCAATACTCCTATCCTGCCTGTATGGAAAAGCTCTGGGGCTTATCATCTCGTGCAGGACCTACGTCTCATCAATGAGGCAGTAGTCCCTACCTTTCCAGTTGTTCCTAATCCAGGTACACTCCTCTCGCGTGTTCCCCCTGACACCACCCATTTCACTGTCCTTGGCCTGAAGGATGCCTTCTTTACCATCCCTCTACACCCAGACTGCCACTTTCTGTTTGCTTTTACATTGGAAGATCCAGACACTCATATTTCTTCCCAGCTGACTTGGACTGTTTTGCCTCAAAGGTTACATGATAGCCGCCATTTTTTCAGGACAGGCACTGGCACAGGATGTTGTCCTCTGTCCCCTGACCCACAGCACACTATTGCAGTATGTCGATGACTTATTACTACGTAGTCCTTCCTAGGAGCGCTCCCTTGCAGACACTGCTACACTTTTAAATTTTCTAGGTGACCGAGGTTATCAGGTTACCCCAGCTGAGGCTCAACTTTGCAGCCCTTCTGTCACCTACCTAGGCATACTCCTCACGCCCACTACAAAAAGCCTCACAGCAGATAGAATAAGCCTCATTGAAACTTTCCAGCCTCCTCAGGATGCGGAAGAGATCTTGTCCTTCCTAGGACTGGTGGGCACAGTGAGTCTTATCCTGTGGCCCGACTCAGATCTTTAAGGCCTACATCAAGGTCATAAGCAGCCTCTCAGCCTGGCCTCTGACATCAGACAACAGGAGGAAGCCATCTCAGCTCTAGCCCAGGCAGCAAGCCCCACGACAGCAGCAACCCTTTTTCCTGGCTAACCTTAGTCAGGGAAGGGGCTCAAGTGGTACACATGGCCAAGGTACACAACATCTCTCGTTGTTTCTTGTGTGCAGCCTTGAATAAGCCCCCACTGGTTGCGGTACCCTTACCCAGCCCTTTTAACTCCTCTAACCTAACCCCTCCTTTCCCCTTCCCGTCCGAACACTACATCAATGAGTCAGGACTAGTAGAAACCAATCTCCTCACTCTAGAAA